>NW_006921773.1:2877473-2892765 GCF_000298275.1 Orycteropus afer afer | reverse complement strand
GTGCAGTCCCTGGCTAGCAGGGTGATTTTTAGGTTAATTCTTAGGTCCTACCACCACTCGGGAATGTCCAAGCCCTCTATGCCATCAGGGTTGCTCAGGTCGCTGCCAGACTGCAGCTCTGTATGTCTCCTTTTTTGGTATTTTCACGCAAATTCTTCTGCTAGTTGGGGTTTAGTCCACTTCTGTATCCTTCCCTTCAAGGCTCAGGGGTCCAAGCTTATCTTCTGTGTCTATGTTAATTGTTTTCCCTTTTCTTTGTTGAAGAGGGTCTGTGCAGTCCTTCTGCCTAGTCCACCATCTTGCAGGAACCTCCTAGATGTTTCTTATTGTAACACTCCTATGCTCCCTTATGTTCAGACTGTGGTTGTACCTTTCCCCTTCTCACATTCTGATAAGCTTTATGAGGGCAAGGTCTACAACATACATATATCTACATCCTCCACAAAGCTTACTGTGCCCATAACAGGAGCAGTTAATATTAGAACTGAGAAAAATTGAGACATGATTTGGAGTAATATACTGTAATGCACCCTCTAGAAAAAATATTAACAAGTCTATAGCTCAGTCAAGAACACCTTAAGCCTAATATATCAATGTGAGAATGACTGCAGTAGACCTAGAGCAAAACTCTTGACATAGAATGTAAAAATATTAAATATTCTGCAGTTGACATCAAGGCAGGAGGGTTTACGTCTAATCCACAGACATTCTGGAATTTAGGTGAGATTAAAATGGTTTTCTAAGGAGCTATGGTGGCATAGTGGAAAAGGCTTTTGGCTCCTCATCAGAATGTTAGTAGTTCAAACCCACCAGTCACTCCTTGGAAGATGGGACTATCTACTTCCATAAATATCTACAGCCTCAGAAACCCAATGTGAGGTGGGGTCTCACTATGAGTCTGAATGAATTCCAAGCAATTTTTTTTTTTTTTTTTGATAATGTGTTTCTACATTACCAAATGTTCACAGTGGCTTCCACTCCCAGATATCCAAGATATAATAAATCTATAGCCTTCTAGGTTTTGTTTTGTTTCCTCCCCATGATGTTTTTACTTTTTCTTTCCAGGAAGGAAAACACAGATGAAGTTCATAATGGTCCTTTAGGCAAGCATTCTGGAAAGCATTCCCCATAGAATGAGGAGGTGATGAAATGTCACATGGTTTGAATTTCCTCTTGTATGGAAAGTTCCCTGGATATTTCCAAAACCCCTCCAAACCCTTTTATTCCATGTATTTGAAGAATTCCCTCTGACATAAATCTCTGTTTCATTTGCTTTCTAATTTTGTCACTGTTGACTGGAACCAAATTACTTCATGGATCTTAAACCTTATCAAGTCATGACTATTACTTCCGTGGAAATCCATGCAGTACATACTGTATTTGATTTTCAGACTATTTCCATTATCAAGACCCAAAACTCAGCACTTCCCAAGATCCCTTGCAATGCAGAGGATTTGGCTGCATTTGCAGAGATGAAGAACATAAAATACCATCTCTCTATAATCCTTTATCAGATAGAGGAATGAAGGAAAAATAAAGCTTTAAAAACCTCATATTTCATATATAATTATATAACTTCAGTAAAAAATGTTGAGCTAAAAATCATATGATTAGCATTTAAAATAATATAGGTAGCTGTAAAAGGGCCTGAAAACACTGTTTATCTTTTTATGAAGTAGCCGAATGATGGGAATTTTACACTCCATATCTCAGAATTACCTGAGTAAATTGTTTATAGCTTCATTTATAATGACATTCTAATAACTTTGCCCTGTAGTTTCTCTATTAATTTGTTAAAAATCCATACTTCTAACCTTCTGTGTGAAATACATATTAACATAAATTTTTGGTTGGCAATTTGGTCATGGTCATGATTATGATGATAAAAATGAAGCATAGAATATGAGATGTTAGAGAGCTTATCACAAGACTGGAAAAAGGATGAGGCATTATACAGTCATTATTTTCAAAACACAGATCTGATTTTGTTTGTTTTGAATCAAAATATAATGTTAAATGAAAAAAAAAGTAACAGACTGAGTATGCACAATCATATTTTTATCAACATGTATATGTCTATAGGAGCTCTGGTAGCATAGTGCCTAAGGCACTTGACTGCTAACCAGAAAGGTGGTGTTTCAAACCCACCAGCCACTCCCCACAAGGAAGATGGGGCAACCTACTTCCGTAGTGATACCTCCTCAGAAAGCCAAGGAGGGGTCGCTATGAGTTGGGTCTGACTTGATGGCAAATAACAACAACAACAACATATATGTCTATGCTCACAATTGTAGCTTTTCATGTTAAAGCATGTATCCACACCAAGATGTTAACATAAATTATTAAATAGGGATGAGATATTCAGTTTGCTTATATTTTTGTGCTTTCTGTATTTCCCAAATATCTACCAATAAACAAATCAAAAGAAGAGTTAATAAAATTGACCAAAGATTTTTATTTAACAGGTCAGCAGTGAGTGACCTGAGTACACAACCCACATCACTTATGCATCTGTGAATCAGGTTCTGTGAGAGCACTGCTATAATCATTTGTTTGCTTATTGTCTAGGGCTACTTTCATATTACCATAGCAAACTTGAGTAGCTGTTACAGAAAACATATGAGCAACAAATACAAAAAGATGTATTACCTGGCCTTTTACAGAAAATATCTTCATACTCTTGTTTTATATCATTAATTATTTTTCAGCTCACCCTGTATATCATAGGCCAAAAAGCAGTTTATAAAACAGCACAATCTTTTCATCAACTGCAGGAATAAGGATGGTTCCTAAAATTAGCATGTTACACAGCCAGTTTAAATTCACTGGTAGAAGAATACGTCAACAGATGAAAAATTCTGACTCCTGTTATATTTTAGTAAGCTATTTCAACAGTAATTTTTATTTAGTTAAAAATATTTTTATTACAATGCAAGCTTAAATAAGCTCTATGTCTGTCTGTTATGGTACTTTCTTTCTCTGGCCTTTCTTTTGAAGCCTTCTCAGAATAAAAAACAGATGGGATTGCAGAACTAGAGGATTTGTATGCACATTTGTGTTAGTTGTCTTAACAAAGAGAAAGTAGAAAAAAGAAAAGTCTAAAGATAACAGAAAATTAAATGAACAACTCAGAATTTCAAGCTCTTTATGATAAAAGATATTAAGTGATAGCTTAGTTTGTATAGAATTTGATTTTATGATTACAACATACATGACCAAGTAATGTAAAGCTATTCTCTTTCAGCAAGTGGGATACTGTGATATATAACACACAACAATCTAGCCAAGGTAGGTCAAACCAACCAAGGTGTAAGATGAAATAGAACCATAAAATATCCTCAGTACTTTATTCATGGCCTACAGAAATTCCTACAGATGAATGACAGAGTTGATGAATACTTCTCATAAAAAACATGAGAAGGAAAGTTTGTTCTTTTACAGAGTTCATATATTTTTGAAGCTGAAAACAGACCCATTAGCCAGAATAATATTCTTACCTAGTGCAAGGCCTTCTGTTAGCATAGTGCCTAAGGCACTTGACTGCTATCCAGAAGGCTGGCGGTTCAAACCCACCAGCCACTCCTCGGAAGGAAGGTTGGGCAATCCTACTTCCGTAGTGATACTACCTCGGAAACCCAAGGAGGGGTCGCTATGAGTCAGGTCCAACTTGACGGCACATAACAACAACAACAACAGTGCAAGGCCAGGCAGAAATTTCCTCAGGAAGCATAACAAGTAAGCTATAGAGTTTTCAAGAGCCTCTACCACTCCATCTATGCAATCACTAGGACATGTAATTGAACAGAATTTCATTATAAGCAGAAGAAGTCAGATTAACTAAGGACAATGCTATTATTGATTGATCGATTGACTGACTGATGATATAATATTCTGAAGGGGAACTCAGCTACTTGTTTCTCTGATATGTGGTAGTGATTAATGTTACAATATATAATAGAGCCAATGAATTATTTATCCTGGTTAAAGAAACTTTCATATATATAATATTATATATGTAATACATATGTATTACATACATGAAAGACATCAGATGATGTATTGCACTGGGTAAATCTGCTGCAAAGGACCTCTTTCAAATGCTGAAGAACAAAGATGTCTCCTTGAAGACTAAGGTCTGCCTAACACAAGCCATAGTATTTTCAATCACTTCATATGTATGTGAAGCTGGACAATAAACAAGGAAGATCGAAGAAGAGTTGATGTTTTTGAGTGGTGGTATTGGGGAAGAATACTTGAAATACCATGGACTGCCAAAAAAATGAACAAATCTGTCTTGGAGAAGTGCAGCCAGAATGCTCCTTAGAAGCAAGAATAGCCAGACTTTGTATGACCTACTTTGGTCATGTTGTCAGAAGGAACAATTCCTTAGAGAAGGATATCATGCTTGGTGAAGTGGAGGGTCAGCAAAGAAGGGGAAGGCCCTCAATGAGATGGATTGACTCGTGTCTGCAATGATGGGCTCAGGTATACCAAGGATAGTGAGGCTGGCACAAGACCGGTCAGTGTTTCATTCTGTTGAACACAGTGTCTCTGTGAGTAGGAACCAACTCAACAACACCTAACAACAACAACAACAACAACAACAAGAAAACATATATGCAATATGAATGTTTGTATGTGTGTGTGTGTGTGTGTGTTTATACATATTTCCAAAAACTTCTCTTCATGTAATGGCTAGACAGGACCTTCTAAAATTGAAATTGTATACACAGAAATTAGCAATGGGCAGCTCTTATTTATAAAAGGACTTCTATTGATTTTGCTTAAAAAAAAAAAAAAGCCATTTACCAAAGTCTTTAAATAATTAACTCTCACTTCTGCAATAAAAAATAATAATAATAAAATTTTAATGCACTTTATTCTGTTTACTGGGAGCTCTGGTGGCATAGTGCCTAAGACATTTGACTGCTAACCAGCAGGCTGGCGGTTCAAACCCACAAGCCACTCCTCAGAAGGAAGGTTGGGCAATCTGCTTCTGTAGTGATACCACCTGGGAAACCCAAAGAGGGGTCGCTATGAGTCGGATACAAATCCACGGCAGTGACTTTGGTTTTGTTTTCTTTTACTCTGTTCACAATACTGTAACAGAGCTGCTTTTTTTTGTCTTTATAATATGATTATATTTTATGAAGTTTTATTTTTCAGACATTCTTTGATCCTTTTTCAATGGAGTTGATGAGATATTTGAAGCCTACTTGGCAATATTAAAGGAGATCTGTGGCATATTGGGTCAGGCACTTGGCTGCTAACCAGAAAATCAGTGATTCAAATCTGCCAGCTGCTACGTGGAAGAAAGATGAGACAATCCACCCTTTTAATGATTTCCAGCCTTCCAGCCTTGGAAACTCAATAGGGGTCTCTATGAGTTGGAATTGACTTAAGGGGAGTGGGTTTGGCAAGAGTAAGTAGCATATGACTAAAATCACATGGATAGGCTTAAGAAGTATACTTAACCTCTAATATATAAGAAATATTCATGATAATGATTATGATAAATGCTGCCACCTTCAATTTAGGGTTGTGTCTGTGCCAATTTGAGTTTTAAACATGAAATTACCTATTAAAAAATAAATAAATGTTTCTTGTAAACTCTGTAATAATCAAAGAAATACAATTAAAAAAATTAAAATAACCTGACCATCAAATTACAATGTCATGTTTATATTTTGGGAGCTCTGGTGGCATCGTGCCTAAAACATTTGACTGCTAACCAGAAGGCTGGTGGTTCAAACCCACAAGCCACTCCTCGGAAGGAAGATTGGGCAATATATTTCTGTAGAGATACCACCTAGAAACCCAAGGAGGGGCCGCTGTGAGTTATATCTGAGTCCATGGCAGTGCGTTGTGTTGTTGTTGTACTTATATTTTAATGCTAATTTCAGCATTATTAGAAGTATGAAGAAATTCTTAAAGCAAGCACTTAAATCTCTTTTTTGAATACAAATTGCTGGGTATCTTGGTAATGTGTATCAAAATCACCATACTTGATCAAGCAATGAACTTGTAGGAGGTTATATACAAATAACTGCAAAGTATGTCAATATTTACCCACAAGATAAATCCTAATTATCAGTTCCAACAAGCAAATAGAGGAAATTTAATATAAACAACTAGCTACACAGGTGATGGAAGAGCTGAGAAGCCAATCGGGATTTAAGTTTCACAAAAGCATAAGCTTTTGTACTCTAGGCTAGATAGACAAAGGAGGTTACTAGAACCCAGAGGCCCTGGGTGATGCAAACCGTTAACATATTCAGCTGCTAACTAAAATGTGTGATATTCAAGTCCACCCAAAGATGCTTAAGAAGAAAGGCCTCATGATCTACATTCCAAAATTCAGACACTGACAACACTTTAGAGCAAAGTCCTATTCTGACAAATATGTGGTTTCCATGAGTCAGGGTCTATTTGACAGCAACTGATTTTTTTACGAGAGGCCAGGATCACCCTGTAGAAGCTAGAACCATGGTGAACCTTCTATTAATAGCTGGAAGCTTAGAGGAAATGCAACTGCTGCAGGAGATGTTACCTGAGACAGAGAAAAAGAAAGAACAATACCCTTTCTCTTTCTACTACCTTTCAAAGTCCCATTGGTAAAAATAGCTTGAACACAACTAGTTGAACTTGGAGTCCAATTCACATAGACTACAAAAGTCAGTCTTGTAGCAAAGGGCTTCAGATCAATCAGACCAAGAACCAGCAACTTGGAAAAATCTGTTAATAATCTTCAAGTCAAGTATATCACATCCTTAAAGAATGAATAACATGTGGTCATGGAATAATATGCATAAAATGTAAATTATTAAAGATGAAATGAAATATTTATGTAGAAAATATTTTGTAATCTGTATGAAAAAAGGATGATCTCATATTTTTTTTTTATTTTTACTTTTAAAAAGCCATATTACCACCATACAAAAATAGACACACAATCTTCAAAAATCAAAGCAAAACACCAGTAAATCAATGATTGCACATATATTCATCACATAGAGTTGTTTGGTTTGTTGGGTTTTGAAGGCTCTGGGTGGTGCTGCTTACATGAGGCTAGATGTGAAATACATGCCACGAGCACATACAACATAAGTAATTATCTTACATAGAGTTAGCACTTTGAGCAAGTGGAAGGAGGAAAATATCTTCACAAAATTATCAAATATATTAATTATTTTTGTTTATGCAAATTAATAGACTACTTAATTTCGATTTTATTCTTTCACAGATTAGACATCAATTATGTGTGTAAGAAAGTATTGAGGGACAAAACTGCTTTTAAATTTAATCCTAGTTGAACTGAAGATAGAGAAATGAGGAGGAAGAAAAACACATTCTCCTCATTATATTGTGTGATTAATGCCAGGACCAGAGTTTGGTTATGAAATATGAAAAAGAAAAGAAAGATCATTTGGAAGCAACTTTTGTAATAGATACACCATTTAAAACTGGATTCCTGAAGCAAAACGTTAGTGTTGAAGGAATTAGCCTTTCGTGATATATATTCTCATGGAAAAACACTGTGTCCATTTCCAAATATTTGCTATCAATACAACTTACAAATAACTTTTTTGAAGTTCTCCAACTTATTGCTACAAAGTCATCCTCCCCACAGAATGCCACAATAACACAGCTCGCTTTTTCGTGTCATCTCCCTTGCTCCCCTGTCTTCCTGTGTCACCTATCCTTCCTGAGTATCATGACACCATCTCTCCCTAATTTTCATGAAGAGCTTCTTGGAAAGGGTCTTAGGTAGGGGTTTGGGCACAAGACAGTTTGCGATTTTCATGGGTTAAGGAGCTTGTGGCCAGATCTCCTGACTGGTGAACATTCCCTTCTTTCTTTCTTGCAGTACAAATACTGTCCTGTCTAGAACAACAGAGGAAGAAGAAGAATGAGAATAGAATCTGAGTAGAATGTGTAGCTAATGGCCACCATGAATAACTGCCTCCTTTGCCATGAGACCAGAAGAATTGATGGTATCTGGCTACCACTACTGAACATTTTAATCAAAGATTCTATAGAAGAATCCTGATCAAATAAGGGGAAATGCAGAACAGAATTTCAAATTTTTTTGGAATCTTGACTATCTATAGCCATGGAGGCTGGATGAACCCTTGAAACCATTGTCTTAAAATTATCTTTAAACATTAAACCAAAAATATCCCATGAAGTGTTCTTAAAACCAAACAATGATTGTTGTTCTTATGTGCCGTTGAATCAGACCCAACTTATAGCGACCCCTCCTTGGGTTTCTGAGGAGGTATCACTACGGAAGTAAATTGCCTTTTGAAGAGTGGCTGGTGGGTTTGAACTGCCAGCCTTCTGGTTAGCAGTCAAGTGAGTTAGGCACTACGTTACCAGAGCTCCTAACAATAGTGTAACTTAACTGATGAGGAATGTCTTCCTTGAACAGTGTGCTCTTTTAAGAACTACCTATATGGGATCATATTGACCACAGGAACTAAAACATTAATAGGAAACTTCGGGAGGAGTTAGTTTATGTTAATGGGGAGGAACAACTCAGAAAATGGAGGGTGGTAATGGTTGCACAACTTTAAGGATGTAATCAGGAGCTCTGGTAGTGCAGTGCCTAAAGCACTTGACTGCTAACCAGAAGGCTGGAGGTTCAAACCAACAAGCCACTCCTTGGAAGGAAGGTTGGGCAATCTACTTCCGTAGTGATACTGCCTCGGCAACCCAAGGAGGGGTTGCTATGAGTCGGGTCCGACTGGACGGCACAGAACAAGAAGAAGAAGAAGGATGTAATCAGTGTCACTGAAGTTTTTGTGTAGATACTGCTGAGTTGAAGCATGCTATGCCATGTATATTCTCAATATCAACAAGCAATAAAATGGCTTTTTTAAAAAGCTAATTAAAGTAGCAATGAAATATGTTGAATTTTGAGTTTATGGTCTTATTTTCCACAGTACTGAGAATGCACAAACTTGCAGAAAAGGGAATAAGACAATGTCTTCATGTTTCGACACGTCAAGTTTTATTGTTTTAGCAGTCAGGAATGTCTTGCTGGAACACAAAGATATAGAAATAAATTAGCTTTTAAAGCTATGAGAGTGAAGGTTGATTTAACTGTGTAATAGGGGCTGTGACATAATTCAGAATCTCTTATTGTTTTAAAAAATAAAATGGGTTCTCATTTGCCTAAGAACATTTAAGTGCTGTTATAATTAAAAAAAAAAAAAAAAAAAAAAGCTAAATATCATGTTTGCATCATCCCAGTTTTTGCTAACCTGAAACTTAAAAGAGGGAACAATATACATACACTTGAATTTTGCTACATAGTTTATGCTATAAGATATTAAATTTTCTAATAGAGACAAAAGAATACTTTCTCTGCATTTTTTTTTCTATTAGATACAGCAGCATTATTTTCATTTGAAGTTCTGAGATAATTAAGAAGGAAAAATATCAATTGTTGTCAAATAGAATGGTATGATGTTAAAAGAGTCGATGTCACACAGTCTATTGAAACAGAAAGAAAAATTTCAAAACCAAGTAAAAAAGGATTCAATCAGGTCTTACCAGGTCTAATCTGATAAATTTCTGTTTTTGGAATGTCTGAAGGGAGATATGAAATTCTTTTTATGCATACTTTAAAGTTATGAAAAGTCAAAAACTGTTATATAGCACTTTGTATCTTTACACAGGGCAAATACATGTTCAGTAACATACCTTCTAATTCTATATTTTTAATTAAAGTATATTTTTTCTCCTCGGAAGGAAGGTTGGGCAATCCTACTTCCGTAGTGATACTGCCTCGGATACCCAAGGGCTGGTCGCTGTGAGTCGGGTTTGAATCGACGGCACATAAAAACAACAACAACAACATATTTTTTCTGAATCAGCAATTATTAAACACATGTATATAAAGAGCATTTTACCATTGGTATTTAGTGGTTCTTCCTGAATGACAAATATGAATGTCTTTCCATTTCTTTGGTACTTATTTTAAAGCCATTTACTTTCTTCCATTCTCCTAAGCATCCTTCTTAGGCAATGACAATTTTGAAAGCAAAGATTCAAGTAACACACTCATACTAGAAATATGACTTTCACATTTCAGTGGTTTATAATAAGCAAAATTGAGGTAAGGGATAGCTTATCATTTTTATGTTACTTTGGCTTCTAACAGATATTTATTTAAAATGGTAAAATGGCTTGACTACCATTACTGAAACTTTTGATTAAGGACTCTATAGAGGGCTCTTGATCAAAAAGAGAAAATGCAGAACAGAATTTCAAATACTCTTGGACCCCAGACTTCATTGAAACACGGAGGCTGGATGAACCCTGAAACTATTGCACTGAAATTATCTTTGAGATTTAAACAAAAATATTCCTTTATATCTTATTAAAAGCAAAGAGTCGTTTACTTACCTAGTCAAAAAAACATTGAACTCTTTTAAGGAAGACACAGAAAGGTGCACAAGACATACAGACAACAAAGATAAAAACTTTTACATATGCAAACTGCATTATCTGTAATAATAAAGATTAATTTATGGTAGATAAAAGGTAGACAGGATAAATGATCAGGTATGTCTGGGCAAATGGGAATATACCCATGACCTATATAACTCTAACAGATGATATTTCTATATATGTATTTGTGTATACTATAAGAATTTCCATATACATAATAGAGTTAGTGGGACAAAACTTTGATAACTTCTTAGCCATAGCTAAACACCCTGAGGGAGTATGATTCACTGGGCCCACAGGCTTGGGACTTAGTCTCTGGGGACATCAAGTTCAATTGGCCTAACATACTACATAAAAACATTGTTCCACATCCTACTTTGGTGAGAGTCTTAAAAGCTTGCAAGTGTCCATCTACAATGCAACAACTGGTCACTTCTTGTCTGAAGCAAAGAAGAATGAAGAAAACCAAAGATGAATGAAACAGTTATTCCAAGGGACTAGTAGATTGTGAGCACTTGATTGTACTCATGAGGAATCTGTACCTTGACCAGGAGGCTGTCGTTCGAACAGAACAAGGGGACACTACATGGTTTAAAATCAAGAAGGGAGTGCGTCAGGGTTGTATTCTTTCTCCACACTTATTCAATCTATATGCTGAGCAAATAATCCGAGAAGCTGGACTATATGAAGAAAAACATGGTATCAGGATTGGAGGAAGAATCATTAACAACCTGAGATATGCAGACGATACAACTTTGCTTGCTGAAAGTGAGGATGACTTAAGGCACCTACTGATCAAGGTTGAAGAAGACAGTCTGCAGTATGGATTACATCTCAACATAAAGAAAACAAAAATCCTCACAACTGGACCAATGAGCAGCATCACAATCAATGGAGAGAAGATTGAGGTTGTCAAGGAATTCACATTGCTTGGTTCTACAATCGATGCCAACGGAAGCAGCAGTCAGGACATTAGACGACGTGTAGCATTGGGAAAGTCAACTGCGAAGGAACTGTTTCAAGTGCTGAGGAGCAAGGATATCTCCTTGAGGACTAAGGTGCGCCTGACACAAGCCATGATATTTCCAATCGCTTCGTATGCATGTGAGAGCTGGACAATGAATAGGGAAGACCGAAGAAGAGTTGATGCTTTTGAGTTGTGGTGCTGGCGAAGAATGCTGAAAGTACCATGGACTGCTAAAAGAACTAACAGATCTGTCCTGGAGGAAGTGCAGCCAGAATGCTCCTTGGAAGCAAGAATGGCCAGACTTCGTCTCACCTATTTTGGTCATGTTGTAAGAAGGGACCATTCCCTGGAGAAGGATGTCATGCTTGGTAGGGTGGAGGGTCGACGAAAGAGGGGGAGGCCTTCAACGAGATGGATTGATACAGTGGCTGCGATGATGGGCTCGAGTATAGCAGGGATTGTGGGGCTGGTGCGGGATTGGGCAGTGTTTCGTTCTGCTGTGCATGGGGTCGCTATGAGTCGGAAACAACTCGACGGCACTTAACAACAACAACAACAACAGTAGATTGTGCTGGTAGCACAGTGCCTAAGGCACTTGACTGCTAATCAGAAGGTTGGCGGTTCAAACCCACCAGCCACTCCTTGGAAGGAAGATGGGGCAATCTACTTCCATAGTGATACTGCCTCGGAAACCCAAGGATAGGTTTCTATGAGTCGGATCTGACTCAACAGCAACTAACAACAGTAACAGTGGACCATGCAAACCTTAGCCTACATGATCCTGAGACCAGAAAAACTAGATGGTGCTTGGCTATCACTGTAAGCCACTTGGAAAGGGGTCAAAATAGGAGATCCAAAATAGAGTGTGCCTTGGGGGTGGGGGTGGGAAATCAGGAGAAAAACTCAAAATCATAAAAATGACCAGGCTTACTGGTCTGATAGAGATTAGTGAAATCCCTAAGACTATGATCCCTAGTCACCATTCAGATCTGGAATTGAACTCACTCTCATGGCTCCCAGCCAGACAATGGACCGGGCATATAAAATTAACTTTTACACCAGGTAGGTACACTCTTTAGATCAATCAACTATGGAATATCTGAAGGGCAGCATTTGCACAGGGAGATAGCTCAGATGTTAGGAATACATAGTTAAGAAGGACACAGGGAAATGGCAACAATTGGGAGGAAGTGGGAAGAGAGCAGTTAGATTATAAGGATTGTAATCAATGTCATGAAACACAATGTGTATGAAATGCTTTATAGAAAATAAATTTGCTCTGTAAATTTTCACCAAAATCACAATTAAAAAAATGTCTATATGGTATCAAATAGAAAACAGCAACTTGGAAGATTAAATTGGGATTTTAGGGGAACAAAGAATTTATGTTATTAAGGGAGGAATAAGACAGGGAAAGAGGGTAAGATGGTTAGGCAACTAGAAGAATGTAATTAATGTCACTAATGTGAACATGGGAGCTCTGGTGGTGTAGTGGCTAAGGCACTTGACTGCTAACCAGAAGGCTGGCGGTTCAAACCCACAGCCACTCCTCGGAAGGAAGATGGGGCAATCTACTTCAGTAGTGATACTGCCTCGGAAAGCCAAGGAGGGGTCGCTATGAGTCGGGTACGACTTGACGGCACATAACAACAACAACAATGTGCACATATTGAAACTGTCAAATTGGTGTATGTTTTGCTGTGTGTAGTCTCAACAGCCACTCCTTGGAAGGAAGGTTGGGAAATCCTACTTCCATAATGATACTGCCTCGGAAACTCAAGGAGGGGTCGCTATGAGTCGGGTACGACTTGACGGCACATAACAACAACAACAATGTGCACATATTGAAACTGTCAAATTGGTGTATGTTTTGCTGTGTGTAGTCTCAACAGCCACTCCTTGGAAGGAAGGTTGGGAAATCCTACTTCCATAATGATACTGCCTCGGAAACTCAAGGAGGGGTCGCTATGAGTCGGGGCCAACTTGACGGCAAACAACAACAACAACAACAGTGTCAACAGCAACAGAATGTACATAATTTTAAAAATAAAATGTTATACTTCATAAATTTTTTAGAATAGAAGCACTCTTTGACTTTTGAAATATCTTCTTCTAAAAATAATTCCTTTTATTTAAATGACTGCCTCTCTTAGTATGTATCAAATAAGCTCTAATACATTTAAGTTGTATAAATACATTTGTAAGAATTTTATGAAGATTGTAAGTTGAACAAATACAGTTGTATGAATAGATGTAAGTTGTATAAAATTATTTGTGTCTGCTTGTGTGTGAAAGAGATATTATAAATTAATATGCATTAAAAAAAAAAAAGTCATACATGCTTTGTTAGCTTTTAGGGTTTGCCAGAAAAACATTACCATAAGATATATACTAATATAAAAAATTTCAAGGTAAAAATAAGTATCTTTTTAAAGGATATTTTAAATAATAAATGCTGCAGTATATTTCTTTGTGTGTTAGCTATAAGAAAAAAAAATATGTTTCCTAATTGAATTAATAAGTAACATCTAGAGAAACATTAAGGGCCCTGGTAGCACAATAGTTAAATGCTTGCTTAGTTGCCAACCAAAAGGTCTGTCTTGAGCCCACTGTTGTTGTTGTTGTTATGTGCCGTCAAGTTGGACCTGACTCATAGCGACCCCTCCTTGGGTTTCTGAGGCAGTATCACTACAGAAGTAGGATTGCCCAACCTTCCTTCCGAGGAGTGGCTGATGGGTTTGAACCGCCAGCCTTCTGGTTAGTAGTCAAGTGCTTTAGCCACTATGCTACCAGCAGGTAAGAAAAGACCTGGAGACATGTTCTCATAAAGATTCACTCACTCGCTCACTCGTATCAAGTCGAATCTGACTCATAGAGACCTCTCCTTGGGTTTCCAAGGCGCTATCACTATCGAAGTCAATTGCCTGACCTTTCTTCCAAGGAGTGGCTCTGGTGGATTTGAATCACTAGCCTTCTGGTTAGTAGTCAAATGCCTTAGGCACACATAACCCTAGAAAACTCTATAGGAAAGTTCCAACTTGTCCTATACTGTCACAAGTTAGAATGGAACCAACACACACAACAGAAAAAGAAACATCGGATTATTTCCCCACTGTCTACATATCCTAATCCTATATGATCTGATCTCATCATTTTCTAAATTATCATCTGCTCTCACATTAACACATGCTGCTAAAGACTCACTGGCTTCCTTTATGTTCTTATGACCTGCCAGATATATACCCATCACTTGGCTTCTATACACACTGCCATTTATAATGCTCTTGTCACAGCAATTCCATAGCTGGTTCTTATTCAGGTCAAATTTAGACTCAAATGCTATCTAATAAAATTCTTCTTTAATCATCTCATCTAATATAACCCTTTTTGTATCTGTCTTCTTCTATTAACCTATTTTTTTTTTTTTTTTTTACTCTTTTCATGCTTTAAACTTATCTTGTGACTTTTTTGTCTTGCATGGCTATGGTCCCTCTATCCACTATTAAAATCTAAGACTCTGACCTTTTCTGTTTCTCACAGACTCCTGAGTCCAGAATTTTGCAGGATACATAGTGGTTACTCAATCATATTTGTTAAGTGAATGGAATATAATACATTTTGTTTTACCTTACATTTGTTTTTCATAATAAAGTCTATAGAATTTCATCTAGAATTTAGTGAAGGTTAAGACTATAATAACATATTTCTCCATAATTTCATAAAAAAAAATCAGCCTATCCCCCCAAGTTGGCAAAGTTATCCTCTCCACTTGGTGATTTACATTAAATCAAGTTACACATCACCTAAATAGTTGTGATATCTATAGCTACAATTTTTGACACCATTAATATTCAAGAAATGTATATA
>NW_006921773.1:2873422-2877373 GCF_000298275.1 Orycteropus afer afer | reverse complement strand
CATAAATGGGAACTCTGTGTGGCAATGGTTAAAGCATTTGCCTGCTAACCAAAATGTCAGAGGTTAGAACCAACCACGCACTCTGTAGGCAAAAGATGAAACAATCTGCTTCCTTAAAGATTTACAACCTTGGAAACTATATAAGGCAACTCTACATTGTCCTACAGAGCTGCTATGAGATGGAGTTGACACAATGGTAGTGGGATATGGAGAGCGAGAGATACAGATATAGATATTGATATATTATCTCAATAAACTCAGTAAAGTAATTACAATGTAATATAATTTCCAAGGTAACATAATACCTTTGTTGTGAGTTTAAAGTCATGGTTGGCTATGTTAGGTGCCATTGAATTGTCTCTGACTCACAGCAACACTATATACAACAGAATGAAACACTGCCCGATCCTGCACTATCTTCAAAATTTTTGCCATACTTCAGCGTATTGTCACAGGTACTGTGTTAATCCATCTCTTTGACGGTCTTCCCCTTCTTCACAACCTTCTACTTTACCAAGCACGATATCTTTATCCAGGGATGAATCCTTTCTGACAACATGACCAAAGTACACGCATTGAAATCTGGCCATTCTCGCTTCTAAGGAGCATTCTTGGTGTACTTTTTCCAAGACATATGTATTCCTTCTTTTGTCAGTCCATGGCATTTTCAGTATTCTTCACCAACACCACAATTCAAATGTATCAATTCTTCTTCTGTCTTCCTTATTCATTGTTCAGCTTTCACATGCATAAGAAACCAAAAAACAAACTCATTGTCGTGGAGTCGGATCCAACTCAGCAACCCTTCCTTGGGTTTCTGAGGTAATATCACTACAGGAGCAGATTGCCCAATTTCCCTTCAGATGAGTAGCTGGTGGGTTTGAACTGCCAGCTTTCTGGTTAGCAGTCAGATGCCTTAGGCGTATGAGGCTACAGAAAGTACCATGGCTTGGGTCAGGTGCACCTTAATCTTCAAAGTGATATATTTGCTTGTCAACACTTTAAAGAGGTCTTTGCAGCCAGATTATCCCTGCTCAATGCAATATCTGCTTCCTTGATTGCTGTTTCCATGGGCATTGGTTGTGGATCCAAATAAAACAAAATACTTAATAACTTCAATCTTTTCTCCATTTATAGTGATGTTGCTTATTGGTCCAGTTGTGAGAATTTGTGTTTTCTTTATATTGAAGTATAATCCTTGTTGAAGGCTTTAGTGTTTAATCTTCATCAGTAAGCACTTCAAGTTATCTTATGATTCATGCATATATTACCCTAATTCATAATCTTGCCACTACCCTTTGATTATTTAATGCCCCATATATTACTGAGACTGTTCTTGTCTCCCCAGTTTTCATGCAGTCAAGTTCAAAACACATTATTTATTCTTTCTACAATTTGTTCTCAAAATTCACTCAATTATAGACTCATAAGATGCCAATAAATAGTTGAAATACCACTTTTCCCCACTATCTGAAAGTGTTATGTACCTACTGATATGTACATATGTGGGAGCTCATGTACATATCTATCTATCTATCTATCTATCTATCTATCTATCTATAGACAGAAATACAGATATAGATATATATGCATGTCTGTACCCCTATATCAAAGTATATTGCAAAAACCTTAAGTTGAAATGGAAAAAAGTAAAGAAGGAATTATCAATTTTTGAACATTTCCAAACTCAAAAAATAACCTAACAAATCATATGAAAAAACACATAAAACTTACAATCACACTTAACATATAGTGCTAATAGGCACACTTCACAGATATGGCAGCTTCTAAGTGTAGTTCTCAAGGAAGGAGCTTGGGGATGCCACACTTGCATGGAGTGTGCACTGTATCTTCAATTTTTTTTCATAAAAGTGAAAAACCTCTTTGTATATTTTTTTCATTAGCCAAAGCATGTAATTGTTTTGTAAAAGCAAACTGACATAAGGTGAACCTTCTAAAAGTGGGGGATACCAGTATATAAATTTGTGTATGTACTCTGTGTTTTTTACAGAACTGTCAGGATTTGCCTTCTAGGAGCATTACTGGTACAGATATGCCATGATTGAATATATTGCAGAGTATTATCAGCTAAAATGCAATAAATAGAATAAGGTATTTAGGTTGCTCTTACATAAAACTTGATGGAAAAAAATTTCCTTTGAGTGTTTAATATTGTTTAAGAGTAAATGTAAGTCTTGTAGCAACTGCTATTTCCCCATCTGGATTGCTTGTGCTACTTAGTATTAAAGATGGAAGATTTTTAAATCTCTGGATAAAGTAATTTCAGACAACTCATAGGCCCAAATTCATTACATACAATACAGCAAATGACTCAGTGTTAGAATAAATGATGCTATAAAGATTTCCTTAGGGATCTCTGGTAGCACAGTGCCTAAGGTATTTGAGACTGATAACCTGAACCTTAGTGGTTCAAATACACCAGTCATGCCTTGGAAGGAAGGTTGAGCAAACTACTTCCGTAGTGATACCGCCTTGGAAAACCAAGGAGGGGTCACAATGAGTCAGGTCATACTCGATGGCACATAACAAGAACATCAAAAAGATTTCCTATAGTTTTCCAATATACTTTGATATAGAGGTACATACTTGGATCTATATCTATATCTATAACATCAATATCTGTATCTATATCTCTCTCTGTCTATAAATAGATAGGTACCTGAGCTCCCACATATGTACATATAAGTATGCACATATGTGGGAGTCCAGGTGGCACTGTGCCTAAAGCATTTGACTGATAATCAGAAGGCAGGCAGTTCAATTCCACTGGCCACTCCTCAGAAGGAAGATTGGGCAATCTACTTCCATAGTGATACCACCTCAGAAACCCATGGAGGGAAGGTTCACACAAGATGGCAGACTAGACAGAAGGATTGCACAGACCCTCTTCAACAAAGAAAAGGAAAACCAATTAACAAAGACACAGAAGATAATCCTGGACCCCTGAGCCTGGAAGGGAAGGATACCAAAGTGGACTAAACCCCAACTAGCAGAAGAATTTTCGTGAAAATACAAAAAAAGGAGACATACGGAGCTGCCATCCGGCAACGACCTGAGCTACCCCGGCACAGACAGCTTGGACGTTCCCGAGTGGTGGTAGGACCTAAAAATTAACCTAAAAATCACCCTGCTAGCCAGGGACTGCACAGACTTTGCACTGTGGCTGGGGAACAAACAGAGAAGGTGAAGAGAAAGGTGGGCTGAGTTGTGGACTTTTGCCAGTCTGGAGGAAGCCGCCAATTTGTAGGTTTAAAAAGCAGCTTGACTATTTGGGATATTTAAAGAGACAGCACTCTTGCAGATTCCTGTGGTGGTAGGACTTAAAACTTAACCTAAAAATCATCCTACTAGCCAGAAACCACATGGAGAACTGTGCATGGTGGCTGGGGTACAAGCAGAGAAGGTGAAGAGAAAGGTGGCCTGAGCTGTGGAATTTTGCTGGTTCAGAGGGCACGACCATTTTGAAGGTTTAAAAAGTGGCTTGACTATGTTGGATATTCAAAGAGACAGCACTCTCTTAGATTTCTGGGGCTTAAACACGTTCTGCTTTCCAGCAACCCCAAGGACACTCAGGGCCTGCAATACTGAAAAGGTACGAGATTCTTCCTGTTACTACACCCTACACCCGCTTGGTGAACAAAGGTGTGGCCATCCCCACTCCCACCTACCTTCTGGGCCCACAGGCACTCCATCACAGTCTGTGTGCTCAGACGGAACCTGGGTGCCCTACCCAGTCCTCTACCAATTTTTTTTTTCTTGTCTTTCTTTTTACTTTTTTTCTTTTTCCTTTTCTTTTTCTTGGTGATTAGTTTGCTTGTATTTGTCCATTTCAAAAAAACTAATATTGTTAATACTTTTGTCCTTTTTATTATTATTCTTAATCTTCCCCTACCAGTTCCTAGTTTTCAACATTTTTTCTTTTCCCTGTGC
>NW_006921773.1:2855565-2870928 GCF_000298275.1 Orycteropus afer afer | reverse complement strand
TAAACTGTGGTCAATGACATGAGACAAAGTATATGTGAACTGCTGTATGGAAAGTGAATTTGCTCTGTAAATCTTTACCCAAATCACAATAAATAATAAATTAAAAAAGAAAAAGAAAGAAACCCATGGAGGGGTTGCTATGAGTTGAATCTGACTCAATGGCAGTGAGTTTATGTATACACACACACACACACACACACACACACATCTTGCATATGCACACATACATACATATGGTCACTTTAGATTTAATAACTCCTCAGGCTTCCACATGCAACTATTAATAATGAAACTAATAATCATTTAATTATTTCTTCATTATTACTGTTAAGAAGCTCATATTTAAATGCTTCAGAAAGTGGGAAAATATTATATATTTAATTTAGTTTATCCCTACAAATTTCATCAAAATAAATAGTACTAATTTGGCAAAATATTTAACTTCATTTTCATATAATTTGCATAACACAATTTGCATATAAAGTTGATATAACAGTAAAAGTATTTTTCTATTATTCATGTTGTATGCACACTAAAAAAAATTTTATTACTAAAATCTTAAGTTGAAGTAATTAAACTACTAAGTATTTTGTAACAGAAATATATCCCAGACATAAAAGCAAAGCTGAGCAAAGAGAAAATAATCTCAAATCATTTTTATAAAACTCTAATAGAAAATCATGATAATGATATTACATAAAGAAAGCTATAAACCCATAATTCTTAAAAATATAAATTTTAAAATATCAGTAAGCCAGTAGCCATTGACTCAATTCCAACTCATGGTAAACCCATGTTTTTCAAAGCAGACCTGCATTCCACAGGGTATTCTTTCAGAAGTAGAGCACCAGGTGTTTTTCCCAAGGTACTTTTGGGTGGATTCAAACAGCCAAACTTTCAGTTAGTAGCTGAGCACTTAGCTGTTTCTAAATTTCACTGAGCTATATATTAACATGGGAACTCTGGTAGTACAGTGCCTAAGGCATTTGACTGCTAACCAGAAGTCTGGTGGTTCAAACCCACCAGCCACTCCTTGGAAGGAAGGTTGGGTAATCTACTTCCATAGTGATACTGCCTCGGAAACCCAAGGAAGGGTCGCTGTGAGTCAGGTCTGACTTGACAGCACATAACAACAACAACAACATATATTAACAGAAAATGAAGAAAATGATATTAACAGAATGTTATGTGTCCAAGAATGACATACCCTAGGAATGTCATTCCTAGGAATTCAATGTTGTTTCAATAATATAAATATACTTATTCATTAATTGAACATCAAGTATGTGCCTGGAGTCTCTGGATGGCACAAAAGTTTAAATGCTCAGCTACTAAAATGAATGCAGATGTAGCTCAGAAGAAAGATTTAGTGATTTATTTCCAAAACATCATAGTCATTGACAATCTTTTGAAGCCCAGTCCTACATTGACACTCATGATTCACCGTAATTTGGAAATGACACTATGACTAATGGTTTTCTTTGGTTTTACTTATCCCCACTATGATTAGATGCTTAAGGAATACAATACAAAATTACCTGCCCTCATGGAACTTAACAATTTGATGAAAGGGAGATAAAATCATATTAAGTACAATAAGTCACTTATATAGTATGTTAGAAAGTGGTAAGCACTTCCAAAAAATAGAGAATAGAAAGGATTGAAGTTATGCCTGTTGCCAGATTAAGTGAAAATAAACAAAATATGAATGCTGGTAGACAGATTTTTAAATGATACATACCAAAAAACTAAACCCACTGCCATCAAGTTGATTCCGGCTCAAAGTGACCCCCATCTGATTTCCAAGGCAGTAAATCTTTGGGGAAGTTGATTGCCTAGTCTTGCTCCTGCAGAGTGGCTGGTGGGTTTGAACCACTAACCTTCTAGTTAGCAATCAGGTACCTTAGGCTCTGTACTAACAGAGGTCCTTGTGATACATACCAGAGCTATTAAAAAAAAAAAAAAAAAAAAGGAAACTATGTCAAAAACATAGAACTTTGGTAATATAGAAATAGAATCACCATATTCTATAATAGAACTATTTATCCCTCAAATTCATAGTGAAATAATTTTAGATGAATGTGTGAAATTTATATAGTCCTATTGTATTTTTTTCTTTGTCTTCTGTGACGATATCATTATCATGAATGGAACTCTAGCTCTTTTTTACCTTATGTTTTGGCTGCTAGAACTTTTCCCATCTTTAAACATTGATCTCATTCATTCAATAATATTTCTTCAGTGTCTACCAAATATTAGGCACAATTCTTTTCTTTAGGATATGTTAATGAATAAAACACAAACAGTAATATTAATAATTAAAACATTCAATATTAGGAAGTGAAAAACATGGAATATAAGTAAAAGAATATACTACCATTTCAACACAGTCAAGGTGAATAATTTTCTGCTTTGAATTTTTTTGTGGAAATTATGTATTTTCAGTAATGGAAGCCATTTCAAATGAAAGGAATTCTTTTTTTTTTTGAGATAACATTGTCATACAGATAAATGGGACACACGTGATCCAAGAGACAACTGGTGCTGGAACTAGTCAGATGAGATCCATTTTTTCAGACTCATAGAGTTATTTAGCCAGTCACCAGATGTTGTTGTTGTTATTGTTATGTGCCATTGAGTTGGACTGGACTCATAGCGACCCCTCCTTGGGTTTCTGAGGTGATATCACTATGGAACTAGATTGCCCAAACTTCCTTCCGAGGAGTGGCGGGTGCGTTTGAACTGCCAGCCTTCTGGTTAGCAATCAAGTGCCTCAGACACTATGCTACCAGAGCTCATTAGATGATAGCACATACTAAAAGTGGGATTGAAGTTTCCCAATAAGCTCCAGAAGTGGAGCATATAAGTAGAACATATGCTCTACAGATCATGAAAAGGTTAAATAAGTTGGTCAAGGTATTCCCATTGAGGGGAGATCTTGGCAGTGATTTGAAGGAAATCAGGAAACTATCCATTAAGATGTGGAGAAAAATTATAGCAGACAGAGGAAGCATTTAATATTTAATATTCAAAGGCAAGAAGGCATCCAGCTTATTTGAGTAAAAGCAAAGAATAAATTGTAGTGTGTTAGTGTGTGAGGGGGAAACTGGTATAACTAAGTAGAGCTTGAAGAGATAAAGGGAAAGTTTGATGCATAAGCCCTTATATGCTACTGTAAGGATTTTGGCTGCTACTCTGTGGGAATTGTGGGATGACATCAGGAGCATCATTGATGAAGAAAGCAAGAGGTAATTACAAAAGACAAGAAAGGAAGGAAACACCAAAATTGATGTCAGAAGAGACTCTGAAACTTGACTTTGAGCAGGGAGTAGTTAAAGAAAACAGAAGAAATGATAAGATAAAAGAGCTGAACAGAAGATTCAAAGAGCAGCTTGAGCAGACAAAGCCAATTACTATAATGAAATGTGCAAAGATGTGCAATTAGAAAACCAAAAAGGAAGAATATCCTCAGCATTTTTCAAGCTGAAAGAACAGAGGAAAAAATTTAACCTTTAAGTTGCAATATTGAAAGATTCTATGGGCAATATATTGAATGATGCAGGAAACATCAGAAGAAGATGGAAGGAATAAACAGAGTCACTGTACCAAAAATAAATGGTCCATGTTCATCCATTTCAGGAGGTGACATGTGATCAAGAACCAATGGTATTGAAGGAAGAAGTCGAAGATGCACTGAAGTAATTGGTGAAGAATAAGTCTCCAGCAACTGATGGAATACCGATTGAGTTGTTTCAACAAATGGATGCCGGATACCATGCTGGAGGCACTCAACTATGCCAAGAGATTTGGAAGACAGCTACCTGCCCAACTGACTGGATGAGATCCATATTTGTACCTATTCCAAAGAAAGGTGATCCCATAGAATGTGGAAATTATTGAACAATATCATTATCACATGCAAGTAAAATCTTCCTGAAGATAATTCAAAAATGGTTGCAGCAGTATATTGTGGAGAACTTCCTGAAATGCAAGCTGGATTCAGAAGAGGACATGGAAACAGGGATATCCTTGCTGATGTCAAATGGATCTTGCCTGAAAGCAAAGAATGCCAGAAAATGTTTACTTGTGTTTTATTGACTATGCAAAAGAATTAGATTGTGTGTATCATAACAAATTATGGATAAAATTAAGAAGAATGGGAATTCCAGAATATTTAATTGTGCTTACAATGAACCCACACATAGATTAGGAGGTTGTCATTCAAACAGAATGAGGGAAAAAATCTTTTTCAAGTGCTGAAGAGCAAAGATGTCTTTCTGAAGACGAAGGTGCGCCTAACCCAAACCATGGTATTTTCAATCACCTCTTATGCATGTGAGAGCTGGATGATGAATAAGGAAGACCAAAGAAGAGTTGATGCTTTTGGATTGTGGTGTTGGAGAAGAATGTTAAGAGTACTATGGTCTGCTAAAAGGTCTACCAACTCTGTCCTGGAAGAATTGAGGCCAGAATGCTCCTTGGAAGTGAGAATGGCCAGACTTCATCTTACCTATATTGGTCATGTTGTCAGAAAAGACCATTCCCTAGGGAGGGATGTCATGATTGGTGAAAGTGGAGGGTCAGTGTAAAAGAGGAAGGCCCACAATGAGATTGATTGGCACAGGGGTTATAATGATGAACTCAGGTATAGCAAGGGTAGTGAGGCTGGCACAAGACTGGGCAGTGTTTCATTCTGCTGTGCATAGGGTCACTATGAGTCAGAGATGACTCGACAATAACAACCCTGTGGGAAATGCAGAGCCATTGGAGGTTTTAAAAGAAGAAGAATAAAAAGAAAAAAGAGAGTTATTCATTAAAATATTCATTCTGTCTGTTATTTTCATTTAAGAAGACAATGATGGAAACTGAGAAACAGGACATTGTGGCAGTAAATTACACTAGAGAAATTAAAGAAAAGTAACAAGGAACTAATTGTGATTTTCTAAGAAGTCATATGAATCTGCATGTATTGTAAAGATAGGACTAAGGGATTTCCTGGAAGATTGAATTTGGCATGTGAGAGAAAATGATGAGATATGAAGCTTGAACAATTAGACAATGTGTTGTCATTAACTGAGAATAGTAGACCATGTGTGGAATAAGTTTTAGAGGCATAAATTAAAGTATATTTTGGATATGAAATGTTGATTTTTATTAGACCCTGAAGAGGAAATATTGAGACAAGTTGTATATAGCTGTGGTTTTAGGAAATAAGTCTAAGTTGGAAATACACATTTGGAAAATCATTGGCATTTGGGTAGTTTGGAAAGATATAACAAAAGGAGTTAGTGTAGAAGAGAACCAAGGAAAGAGTATTAGAGCACTTTAATGATAAGAATTTTGAAAGAAAATGACAAAGAAGGAAAATGTTGAAAAGAAGGAATCAGTGATGTAGGAACCCACCCAGGTGAGTGTGGTATGTTAAAAATCAAGTGAAGAAGAGAGAAATGATAAATGATATTTGATGCTTCAAGCAAGATGAGCACTTAAAATTAGCCGTAGATGTAGCAATAACAATATTATTGATAATCTTCACAAGAACAGTGGGATGATGGGGAAAAAACCTTGTTTAGAATGTTAGTCAGAGACTTAAAAACAAACAAACAAACAAACAAAAACTCACTGCCATTGAGTCTGATTTTGACTGAAAGAAACTCCCATTGGGTTTCTAAGGCTATAAATCTTTATGGAAGTAATTTGTCTCATCTTCCTTCCATAGAGCAACTGGTGTTCCTGTGGAATTCCAATCTTCTAGCTAACAGCCAAATGCCTTACCCACTATGCCACCAGAATTCCTCTAAATGAGAGCTTTAGAAAGAGGAATTAGAGACAATGAGTAGAATTTTTTTTTCCCCCCACGGAACTTTGGTTAACAAAGGAACAGAGAAATAGAACGAACAGAGAAATGGTAGGATAGTGAGAGATTTAATTGTATACCAATTTTTCATAAGACTGGAACTATGTATGTCTATGTCATAATGGCCCTATGTCTATGTTGAAGAAAATGATATAAAGAATTAACAAAGCATGAGAGCAGGAAGAATCCTTGAGCCACTTTCTTAAATAAATAACAGTAGATGAGATCTAGGATATAAATGTACATATTTGCCTCATATGGAGCACAGATGGTTCACTATAGTAACAGGTGGGAAGGTAGATAATATGAGTGAAGATGGTAGAGGGCTGACAAATGTAGTTGTGGGAGTCTGTGGAAATTGGCATCTGAATGCTTCATTTTTCTCCATTAAGTTGCAAAAGTTCTTTAGCTGAGCATGGAGGACCATGTGTTGTAGTTTTAGAACAGAGGGAAAAGGTAAAATAATTATCTAGGAAAGTGATATAGTAATGGCTAGAGAAATACAGTATAGTTACTGTGCAACATTGATAGACCATTTCATGAGCACAGTGATTATTTGAAGTGGAGCTAGTCAAAGCTAGTAGCTTTTTTTTTTTTTCCCACCCTTTTTTTCTAGCAACTACATTCAGTTCCATGAATTTAAGTGTGCATCAGGCTAAAGTTTGTGCATTAAGGATTCTGATTTTAGAGAGTATGAAGGAAGAATCACAAGTAAATCTGAGGGTGAAGAAATTGAGGATATTTTTAAGGAAGTGATTTTAATATTTGAGCATGGAATTTAAGCTCAGTGATGAAAGAGGAAACAGTATTGGGCAAATCTGCTGCAAAATAGCAAAGATGTCACTTGAAGACTAAGGTGAGTTTGATCCAAGCAGTAGTATTTTCAGTCACCTCATATGCATCCAAAAACTGGGCAATGAATAAGGAAGACCACAGAATAATTAATACATTTGGATAATGGTTTTGAAGAAGAAGTTTCTTGTCTCTTCAGCTTCTACTTTCTGGTTTGTTAGAGATCTTCATGTGTCATGGCATCTGTCTTACCCATCTCTTCTCCTTTGCTTGCTAACAACATCTTTTATATTTCAAAAAAGATTGAGTCATTACACATCTACACTAATCCTACCTCACTCACACAAGCAAAGACAAATCAAACCTAACTATGATTGCAACTACAGACATAGAGGCACATATTTGGTGGAACAAGATACAACATATAATATTAAAAAAAAAAAAAAGACCAAACTCACTGCCATGGAGTTGGGTCCAACACATAGTGACTCCTTCTTGGGTTTCCCAGGTGGTATCTCTACAGAAATAGATTGCCAAGTCTTCCTTTCCAGGAGTGGCTGCTGTGTTTGAACCACCAGCCTTCTGGCTAGCAGTCAAATGCCTTAGGCACTATACCACCAGAGCTCCTACAATGTATATAGCTTCTATTTTTCCTTTTTTTTTTTTTTCCCACTCATTTTTCCCTTCTCTTCCTTTCATTTTACTTTGTTCTTTATCTCTTTATTTTTCTAGAAAATAAATCTACCAAGATAATTGCTCAGCTTTAATCCCCATATGATTTACAGTCTCCTCATTTTTTTTTAATGTTTGAATACACTATTCAATATTATTTTAAATGTAAGTCTTTATGTGCACTGGACTTAGCTAAACTGCAAGGTCAGAGGGCACAATCCTCTAGACTGTCAAATTAGTGGAAGACTTCTGACAACACCTTCAAGGAGTTAAGGTCTAACATCAAACTTAAAGGGTGAAGTTCTCAAGGGTGCCAGTACTTCTGATATGAACTGTAAGTTCAAGAAATTCTCAAAGACATGCATAGTTCTGAAAATTCTTCACAAAACTCACTGAGAGGTATTTTACTCAGATTTACAGTTTATTACAGGGAAAATATCCAGATTCAAATCCGTCAAAGGAGAAAACTAATAAGGCTGAGTCTGAGATGTTTCCAAATGCAAGCCTTCCATTATCCTCTGTATACATTACTCTGAAGGTAACAGTATGAGGGAAAACACATGAAATGTTGCCCACCAGGATATCTTACCTGAGTTTGGGTGGCCAGTTTTCATTGGAGTTCCATTACACAGGCATAATTGATTGGTTGATTAGTTGGTTGGTTGGTAGATTGATTTTGTGGTTGAACTCAGCCACAAATTTGACTGAGATAGCCTCTATCTTATAAATCACATGGTTGGTCTTCTTGATGTGACCACTTTCCATCTTACAATTGTTGGGCATGACTGTCTACATCCTAAGATCGCCTGTATTCATCCCCTACCTTAAACAAAAGGCACTTTTAGCAAGTATAAGGTAGATTATCTCAGTGAAGCAGAAGGAAAAGACCAGACCTCTCTTTAGGCAAAACCAAATTCATACACAGTGTGATGAGATTCTGAGAGCTTGAATGTGTGTGGATATTTTAGTTATACAATCACATTTGATTGATAATTTACATAAATACAGAATTATTATTATTTCATTTTTTTCCTTAAATACTTGACAAATATAATTCTATTATTTTCTTACCTCTAGTATGGTGCGTGAAATTCTGGTGTAAAGTTGCATTTTGTTCCTTTATATTGATATGGTCCCTCTTTAAACTTAGAACTATATTTGTCTAGCATATTTGCTGAATAAATGATAATGTATTCAAGGTTGTGTTTTACCTTATCTTTCCTGTTTGGAATTCTATGAACACATTCAATCTGAGATTTTCCATTGGACTTGAATTCTGAGAAATGTATGATCATTGTGTTTTCAAATATTCCTCCTTTTAATTTCTATTTCTCTTCTTCTGAGATATCTGTCATCCAAAGATAGTTGCTCCTACTTATCTCCTCCCAATTCTGTAGCAATTTTTTTTTTACATATTTTTCTTCATTAGTCTTTGTTGCCTACTATTTACCCACCCCTCTTATTTATATATGTGGTTAAAATATTACTAGAAAAAAAAGACATTTTTATAATTTCAAATATAATATCTATTTTTTTATAACTTAGTTCATTGCCTAGAAGCTCCAGTGTACTAAATTATAAACAGTATTATTAAGAAGACTTATCATAGTTCTATATTTAGAAGGGATTACTCTAATTCAACCATAATAAGATATTTCATAAAAGCTTGATATAATCAAGTTATGTCAGTTAATTTCTATTTCTGGTTTGCTAAATATTTTTATTAGAAATTAAATTTGTGTATGTATTAAAATCTATTACTGAATCTGTTTGGGTTATTACATGTTTCTGTAATCTGTTAATATTGGGAAACAAATAATATAGTTTTTAGTATTGACTATTTTTTAGATTTCTATGATAAATTCTACTTACAGATATATTTCTCGGTCAAGTTTTCTAAATTTTATAGGGAATTATAGAAATCTATAATCACTATAATAAATACTCTGGTGCATTTTCTACATGTTCAAGGCAATCAGTTCTCTAATTGCTGTCAATATGTGAGAGCCAAATACTTTATGGGAATTTCATGTGGCCTATGTGAGATGTTTCTCCTAAATTATATCCACTGCTTAGTGGTGGGGATACAAAATCACAACCCCTATGCTTTGACCTCAAAAAAATCTGAAGTGTAAAACAATGTTAACAGGTGAAACTTCTGTTGCAAAAACATATAGGTCAATCCTGCTACACTCAATGCCTATAAATTTGTTCCTGATAGCACCTTATGCATTCAAACTCTGCCTCAGGCATTGTTTTTGAGTGAACTGAAACTAAGACTATGTGTACCAAATTGTACCAAAAATGGTCCTAGATGTATATACTAAAAGTATGCCGTTATTGTTGTGTGCTGTTGAGTCAGCTCTGACTCATAGTGACCCTATCTATGTACAACAGAACAAAATAGTGCCTAGTCTTAGGCCAGCCTCATAATCCTTGCAATACTTGAGTCCATTATTGAGGCACTGTGTCAATCCATTTGGTTGAGAGACTTCCCCTTTTACATTGACCCTCCACTTTACCAAGCATGATATCCTTCTTCAGGGAATGGTCCCTTCTGATAACATGACCAAAGAAGGTGAGACAAAGTCTGGCCATTCTTGCTTCTAAAGTAAAATGCCAGCTGACTTCTTCCAGGTCAGATTTGTTAGTTCTTTTGGCAGTCCATGGTACTTTCAGTATTCTTTGCCAACACCACAACTCAAACGCATCAACTCTTCAACAGTGTTCCTTATTCATTGTCCAGTTTTCACATGCATATGACATAACTGAAAGTACCATAGCTGGGGTTGTTGTTGCTGTTGTTATGTGCCGTCAAATCAGACCCTGCTCATATCGACCCCTCCTTGGGTTTCTGAGGCAGTATCACTACGGAAGTAGATTGCCCCATCTTTCTTCCAAGGAATGGCTGATGGGTTTGAACCACCAGGCTTCTGGTTAGCAGTCAAGCGCCTTAGGCACTATGCTACCAGAGCTCACTATAGCTTGGGTTAGGCACACCTTAGTCTTAAAAGAGATATCCTTGCTCTTCATCACTTGAAATAGGTCTTTTGCAGCAGATTTTCCCAGTGCAATACATCATCTGATGTCTTGACTGCTGCTTCCATTGATCTTGATTGAGGAACCAAATAATATGAAATTTTTGACAACTTTAAACTTTTCTCCATCTATCAGGACACTGCTTATGGTCCAGTTGTGAGGATTTTCATTATCTTTATGTTGACATGTAATCCACACTGCAGACTGTAGTTTTTAATGTTCATCAGCAAGTGCTTCAAGTCATCTTTACTTTCAGCAAGCAAAACTGTGTTGTCTACATATTGTAGGTTGTTAATGAGTCTTCCTCCAATCCTGATCTCATGTTCTTCTTCATAGTCCAGCTTCTTGGATTATTTGATCAACATACAGATTGAATAAGTATAGTGAAAGCATACAACACTGACACACTCCTTCCTGATTTTAAACCATGCAGTATCCCCTTGTTCTGTTTGACTGACAGTCTCCTGGTTTATGTACAGGCTCCTCATGAGCACAATTAAGTGCTTGGGAATTCCCATTCTTCTCAATGTTATGCATAACTTATTATGATCCACAAAATTGAATGCTTTTGCATACTCAATAAAACACGAGTAAACATCTTTCTGGTATTCTTTGCTTTCAGTCGAGATCCATTTGACATCAGCAATGATATTCCTCATTCAATGTCCTCTTTCAAATCTAGTTTGCATTTCTGCAAGTTCTGTCAATATACTGCTGCAATCATTTTTGAATTATCTTCAGCAAGATATACTTGCATTTGATTTTAATGATATTGTTTGATACTTTCCATATTCTGTGGGATCACATGTCTTTGGAATGAGTATAAATATGGATCTCTTCCAGTTGGTGTGTCAGGTAGCTGTCTTGCAAATTTCAAGGTATAGATGAATGAGTGCTTCCAGCATGCATCCATTTGTTGAAACATCTCAATGGGTATGTCATCAATTCCTGGAGCCTTGTTCTTCACCAATTCCTTCAGTACAGCTTTGAATTCTTCCTTCAGTACCATTGGTTCTAGATCACATGCTACTTCCTGAAGTGGATGAACATCAACCAATTATTTTTGGTACAGAGATTCTGGTACATTTTCTCTTGATGCTTCCTGCATCAGTCAATATTTTGCCCATGTTGCTTTTGTTGTTAGGTACATTGAGTCAGCTCTGACTCATAGTGACACTATATACAACAGAATGAACACTGCCCAGTGCTGTACCAGCCTCACAATCCCTACTATATCTGAGTTCCTTGTTGCAGCTACTGTGTCAATGCATCTTGTTGAGGACCTTCCCCTTCTTCGCTGACCCTCCACTTTACCAAGAACTATATCCTTCTCCAGGGAATGGTCCTTTCTGACAATATGACCAAAATACATGAGATGAAGTCTGGCTATTCTTGCCCTCAATGAGCATTCCAACTTCACTTTTCCAGGACACAATCCACAGTATTTTCAGTATTCTTTGCCATCACCACAATGCAAAAGCATCAACTGTTCTTCAGTCTTCTTTATTCATTGTTCAGCTTTTACATGCATGTGGCATGATTGAAAATACCATGGCTTGGGCTAGGCGCACCAGTCTTCAAGGAGACATTTTTGCTCTTCAGACGGTGAAAGAGGTCTTTTGCAGCAGATTTGCCAGGTGTAATACTACATCTGATGTCATGACTGCTGCTTCCATTGGTATTGATTGTGGAAACAAGTAATATGAAATGTTTAACAACTTCAATCTTTTCTCCATTTATTGTGATGCTGCTTATTGGTCAAGTTGTAAGGATTTTCATTTTCTTTATGTTGGGATATAACCCATATTGCAGACTGAAGTCTTTAATTTTCATCAGTAAGTACTTCAATCACCCTCACCTTCAGCAAGAAAAGCTGTGCCTCCTGCATATCACAGATTTGTAATCAGTCTTTCTCTAATTCTGATGCCATGGTCTACTTCATGAAGTCAAAGTTCTTAGATTGTTTGTTCAGCATACAGATTGAATAAGTATGGTGAAAGTATACTTAAGTGAGTACCCTGATGCACTCACTTCCTGATTTTAAACCCTTGCAGTGTTCCCTTGCTCTGTTTGAATGACAGCCCCCTGGTCTATGTACAGGTTCCTCATGAGTACAATTAATGTTCTGGAATTTTCCCATTCCTCTCAATGTTATCCATAATTTGTTATATCCCACACAATTGAATACTTTTGCATAGTCAATAAAACACAAGTAAACATCTTTCTGGTATTATTTGTTTTTGGGCAATAGCCATCTGACATCAGCAATGATATCCATCTTTCCACAACCTCTTCTGCACTCAGCTTGCATTTCTGGAAGTTTTCTGTCGATATATTGCTGCAACCATTTTGGAATTATCTTCAGCAAGATTTTACTTGCATATAATATTAATGATATTGTTTGATAATTTCCACATTCAGTGGGATTGCCTTTTTTTGGAATGGGTACAAATATGGATCTTTTCCAGTCAGTTGACCAAGTAGCTGTCTTCTAAATCTCCTGGCATAGACAAGTAAGTGCCTCCAGCACAGCATCTTTTTGTTGAAATGTCTCAATGGCTATTCTTTAAATTCTTGTAGCCTTGTTCTTTGCCAATTCCTTCAGTACAGCTTCAACTTTTTCCTTCTATAGCATTGATTCTTGATCGTATGCCACCTCCTGAAATGAATGAGCATTGACCCATTATTTTGGGTACAGTGACTCTGTGTATCCCTTCTGTCTTCCTTTGATGCTTCCTGCATCATTTAATGTTTTACCCATAGAGTCTTTCAATATTGCAACTCAAGGCTTAAATTTTTTCTTCAGTTTTTTTCAGCTTGAGAAATTCCAAGTGTGTTCTTCCCTTTTGGTTTTCTAACTCCAATTCTTGGCATATTTCATTATAATAATTGACTTTGTCTTCTCAAGTTGCTCTTTGAAATTTTCTGTTCAACTCTTTTATCTTATCATTTCTTCCATTTGCTTTAGCTAATCCCTATTCAAGGGGATGTTTCAGAGTCTCTTCTGACATCCATTTTGTTCTTTTATTTTCTTGCTTGCTTTTTCAATGACTATTTGCTTTTTCATGGATGATGTTCTTGATGTCATCCCACAATCCCTCTGGTTTTGGTCATTGGTGTTCAATGCATCAAATCTATTCTTCAGATTGTGCCTAAATTCAGGAGGGATATAATCAAGATCATATTTTGGCACTCATGGACCTGTCTTATTTGTCTTCAGCTTCAAATTGAACTTGTATATGAACAGTTGATGGTCTGTTCCATAGTCAGTTACTGGCCATATTTTGGCTGAATATATTGAACTTCTCCGTTGCTTTCTACAAATGCAGTTGATCTAATTCTTGTGTATTCTATCTGGTGAAGTCCATGTGTATAACAGCTGTTTATGTTGTTGAAAAAGATATTTGCAATGAATAAGTAACTGATCTTGCAAAATTCTATTATATGATCTCCAGTGTAATTTCTGTCACCCAGGCCATATTTTCTAACTGCCACTGATTCCTCCTTGTTTCTAACATTTGCATTTCAGTCACCAGTAATAATCAACACATCTTGATTGCATGTTTGGTCAATTATAGTTGTTGGTAAAAATCTTCAATTTCCTCATCTTTGGTTTGGTGGTTGGGGCATAAATATGAATAATAGTAATAGTAACTTGTAGGTGGATGAATAATATCTTATCACTGACAGTATTGTACTTCAGGATAGATCTTGAAACATTCTTTGTAATGATGTCATTGCATTACTCTTCAATTTGTCATTTCTAGCATTGGTCATATGGTTGTCTGATTCAAAATGGCCAAAACAAGTTCATTTCCACTCATTAATGCCTAGGATATTGATCTTTATGCATTCCATTTCATTTTTGACAACTTTCAATTTTACCTGATTCATTGTTTATACATTCCATGTTCTGATTATTAATGGATGTTTGTAGCTGTTTCTTCTCATTTTGAGTCATGCCACAGCAGCAAATGGAGGTCCCAAAAGCTTAACTTAATCCACATCACTAAGATCAGCTCCACTCTGAGGAGGCAGCTCTTCCTCAGCCATATTCTGAGTGCCTTCAAACATGAGGGGCTCATCTACTGCCAGTATATTGGACAATGTTTCAGGGCTATTCATAAATATTTCTGGTAATATATCAGGCATTGTTTCACTACTATTCATAAGGTTTTCTCTGGCCAATTATTTGAGAAGTGGATGGACTCTTCTTTTTTCTGAGTCTGTCTTAGTCTGGAATCTCCACGGAAACTTGTCCACCATGGGTGAGCCTCCTATTATTTGAAATTCTGGTGATATAGTCTCTAGCCTCATAGCAACATGCAAGCCACCACAGTATGACAAACTGACACATGAGTGGTGAGTTTCCAAGCCTGTAAATTTTTACAGAAGTAAATTAACTAATTTCCTCCCTTGAAGGGGTGGGTGGGTTGGGATGGCCAAAGTTCTAGTTAACAGCCAAATGCCTTACACACTTAGGACTCCCTAACCATATCAACAATCATTTAAAGTGAGAATTATCCAAATACATCAATTAAAAGATAGAGAGTATCATAGTGGAGAAAAATACAAAACCCAATTCTATGTTGTCTACTAGAGGTCCACTTTAAATATATAGACACATATAGATTAAATGTAAAGGGATGATAATAAAAGGAAAACTGAAGTATCTATATTAATTGAATACATGACTGACCTCAGGACAAAGAAAATAATCAGAAACAAAGAAGGATATTACATAATGATATAGGGATGAATTCTCTAAGAAGACATAATAATTGTTAATGTGTTTACATCTAATAAGAGAACACCAAAATATACGAGTTAAAACATAGCAGTTCTGCAAAGACAAATTAACATACTATATATTGTTGTTGTTGTTGTTGTTGTTTACCGTCGAGTCGGCCCCAACTCATAGTGACCCCTCCTTGGGTTTCTGAGGCAGTATCACTACGGAAGTAGGATTGCCCAACCTTCCTTCCAAGGAGTGGCTGGTGGGT
>NW_006921773.1:2849464-2855220 GCF_000298275.1 Orycteropus afer afer | reverse complement strand
ACAGCAAAATGTATGTTCAGTTCAAACTTGCATGGATCATTCACCTAGACATATCATGTTCTGAATCATAACCTTAGCTACCTTAACACACTGTATGTAGCACACTTAAAATAATTAAAATAATTAAAAGTGTATTCTGAGAACAAAATGGAATTGAACTAAGTTAGAAATCAGTGATGGAAAGTTAGCTAGAAAATCCCAAAGTATGTAGAGATTAAACTACAGGCTTCTAAACAATACATGGGTCAAAGAAGAGGTCTAGAGAAAAATTTAAAACGTTTGAAGTAAAAGAAAAGGCTAAAGAAAAATTTAAAATGTTTTAAATAAAAGATTGTTAAAATGTAACATCTAAACTTATAAGATGAAGCAAAAGGAGGGCTTAAAGGAAAAAATATTACATTAAATGGCTATACTGAAAAATAAAGATTGAAAATCATTAATATATATAAATTTCCTCCTCAGTAAATAACCAAACAAAAAAGCACAATATAACCATAAATAAAAGAGAAATAAATAGATAATTAGAGATAAAAAACAAGGAATTGAAAATAGAAAATCAACAAAACCAAAATCTGTTTTTTTTTTTTTTTTAAGAACAGTAACACTGGTAAGCCTCTAGCCAGATAAACAAGAAAAAAAAAAAAAAAGAAAGAAGACACAACTTACTAATAATTGGAATCAAGAGGTATCCTAGCTACTTATCCCATATATGTTAATAAGACAATAAATAATTCTATAAAAAACTCTATGAATACAAATATAATAGCTTAGATATAATAGACTAGTTCCTTGAAAGATGTAATTTATCAAAACTCATCTAAATAATCTAAATATATCTATACTTATTAAAGAAATTGAATCAATGATTAATAATCCAAACAGAAAATGCCAGACCCAGATAATTACACATTGTTCCAAATATTTATGCTTATTCACCACTATATAGGATTTATTCTAGGTAGAAAAGCCAAGTTCAACATTTGAAAATCAGTTTCTATAATCTAACAAAGAGGTATAAAAATAAAATAATACATGATCATATCAAGAGATATATACAAAGCATTTGATAAAGAACATAGGTTAACATTATGCTTAATAGTGAGAAATTAATTCTCTCTAAAATCAATAGCAAGACAAGATTGTAACTTAGCACCAACACTCTTGTTGTTGTTGTTGTTGTTTGCCGTGGAGTCGACCCCGACTCATAGCGACCCCTCCTTGGGTTTCCGAGGCAGTATCACTATGGAAGTAGGATTGCCCAACCTTCCTTCCAAGGAGTGGCTGGTGGGTTTGAACCATCAGCCTTCTGGTTAGCAGGCAAGTGACTTAGCCACTATGCTACCAGAGCTCCCTACATAACACTTATTTCATAGCTACTTCAATAAGACAAAGAAAGGTAATTAAAATGTTACCTATTTTCAGGAAATGCATACAATTGTATTAGTTTGTAGATGATATGTTTGTCTACAAAGAAAATCCAAAAAATAATCAACAAAATATCTCTGAGAACTAACTGATTATAGGAAATTTACAAGATTAAAGGTTAATATGCAAAATAATTTCCTTCTCTGTATATCATGAGAAAAGCAAATTATTTTTCCAAATTATCCTTTAATTCTGTGACCTTGCTGTATATCATCAATTATTCTCAAATATTTTGTTGATTATATCTATATACCATGTGTCACCACTAGCCTGTCAGTTTGTCATACTGTGGTGGTTAGTGTGTTGCTCTGAGGTTAAAGGCTAGGACACTGGTATTTCAAATACAAATAGGGTCACCCATGGTGGACAAGTTTCAATGGAGCTTCCAGACTAAGACAGACTTGGAAAAAGGACATCACTTCCAAAAGAACTGGCCACAGAAAAATTTATGAATAGCAATGAAACACTGTCTATTACTGAAAAACTTTATGAAGAGTCATGAAACATTGTCTGCTATAGTGCTAGAAGATGGGGCACTCAGGTTGGTAGGCACTCAAAATATGACTGAAGAAGAGCTGCCTCCTCAAATTAGAGTTGACCTCTATCAGGTGGACAGAGTAAAGCTTTTGGGTCCTTAATTTTCTCATGAAGCACAACTCAAAATGGAAAGAAACAGCTACAAACATTAATTAATAATGTATGAAATATGAATCTAGGAAAACTGGAAGTAGTCAAAAAAGAAATGGAACACATAAAGACCAATATTCTAGGTGTTAGTGAGAGGAAACAGAATGGTATTTCACATCAGGCAATCTTATGATCTTGTCTTAGGCTAGGTTCTCCAGAGAAGCAAACCCAATAAAGCTTATATATAAGTGTGTGTGTGTGTTTGTGTGTGTGTGTGTAGAAAGGGAGGGAGATTTATCTTGTGAAAATGGCTCACACAGTTATAGATATTGGCAAGTCCCAATTTCCTGGATCGAATGTCAAGCTGACAGCTTTTTCTGACTCACACAGCTGCAGGGGTTGACAAGCCCAAAACTGACAGGCAGTATAGCAAGCTCTGGTAGCGTAGTGCCTAAGGCACTTGACTGCTAACCAGAAGACTGGCGGTTCAAACCCACCAGCCACTCCTTGGAAGGAAGATGGGACAATCTACTTCTGTAGTGATACTGCCTCGGAAACCCAAGGAGGGGTCACTATGAGTCGGGTCTGACTCCATGGCATATAACAACATAACATAGCAGGCTACTGATTTCTGTGGATGATGTATCCAAGATCAGCGACCAAAATAGAGCATTTTTGGCTCACAGGACAGTTGTAGAGTTTGGCAAATCCCAAGTTCATGGCCCAAACATCAAGTTGGAGGTGTTTTCTGACTCACACACCTACAGGTGCTAACAAACCCAAGAGCAACAGGCAGCAAAATAGGATCTACATCCAACAGAAAGTTCCAAAATTTTCTGAGGGATGTTCATACTTATATTGGAAGCAGACCACACTCTAAAGGAAATTCCCTTTGAACTGATTGGCTTCTCAGAGCATATATGTCAGATGTCATCATGAGAATGAGTACATTAAAACTGCTTAAACCACTTAGAATCATAGTCCAGCCAAGTTATCATACGACCTAGCTATCATAGGTCTACTATGCCAGGGATGGCAAATTGAAGAGGTATAACATCACATTCATCATCACAAAGCCTTCTGGTTAGTAGTTTAAGTGCCTTAGGCACTACATTACCGGAGCCCCTCACTATAGAGTCAAGTAATCTTTGATGAAGTAGTAAGGACAATTCAATGTAGAAAAGAAAACTGCAATGGTTAATTTTCTATGTTAATCTGGCTAAGTAGTAGTGTATCTAACATTTAGTTATAAGTAGTGTGACTAAGGTGATCCTGACCAAACCTTGGCCTGTTTTAATCACCTCATATGCATTAGAATGCTAGATGATGAAAAAAGAACTGAGAAGATTTAATGTATTTCAATGATGGTGTTAGTGAAAAATATTCACTAAAACATGCTTACTCTGAACACATCAGGAAAGACAAATCTCCAGAAAAGAACATTAAGTTTGATAAAGCAAAGGGTAAACAGAGAGCTTTCACTGAGATGGATTGGCACAACAGCCATAGCCATGGGATGAAACCTATCTGAGATCTGGCAATGTTTTTTTGTGTTATACCTAAGGTCAGAGCCAACTCTTTGGCAACAAATAGAATCAACAATAGTAATTGTCTGTCAATGATTTGATTGTCTTTAGATTCTTGAACCCTCATATTCTGAATCATGTCTACTGCATAAATTATTGATTCCCCTCTATTAAAGAATAATGCTCAGGATTTGCTTAATCTGCCTTGAAAATTAACATAACACCTGAGCTCTGATAGCATAGTGCATAAGGCACTTGACTGCTAACCAGAAGGCTGGAGGTTTAATACCACCAGCCACTCCTTGGAAGAAAGGTTGGACAATCTACTTCTGTAGTGATACCACCTTGGAAACCCAAGGAGGGGTCACTATGAGTCAGGGCCAACTCAAGAGCACATAAAAACATAAATAAAAATCATAATTTCTCTTACATTTAACAGTTTGCCTATTTTCTGTGCTATTTAATGATTAATTTCTTCAGGTCTATTTGATAAGTCACTAAATCTGTATTCAATTTTACCTAAACCTATGTTTTAATTAACCTAATTATAATTTAATTTTAAAACAATATTTTTAAATTTGGTATCTCTTGTCGTTGTTGTTATGTGCCATTGAGTAGGACCCAACTCTTAGTGACCCATCCTTGAGTTTTCAAAGAGGTATCACTACGGAAGTAGATTGCTCAACCTTCCTTCCAAGGAGTGACTGGTGGATTTGAACCACCAGTCTTCTGGTTAGAAGTCAGGTGCCTTAGGCACTATGCTACCAGAGATCCTAAATTTTGTATCTATTTATTTCAACTTTTTTTTTAAATCACATTTTATACTTTTTAATTAGTTATTCATTTTTAATCCCTCCCTTTATTATATTAAATTTCATATATATTTATTTTATATTCCTTTCTGATATCAATACGTGAAATATTTTTAATCTAATTCCAGTCATTACTTTTATTTCTTTTTATTCTCAGGTATGTCTACATAGAGATCTTTATTCAGGTATCTATTCTCACATTTGATGAACTGAGAAGTTTGTGTTTAGGTTGTGTTCTTCCAGATGCATTTCATTTGCTTCTGCTAATTGGCCTTGACGTTGCTAACTCAGAATCATTTTAAAATGATCTCAGGGATGGATGATGGTTTGCAGATCACAGTGGTAATGTTAATTTGAACTTAAATATGCACAGGTCAAGGCCATGGTTACAAATTCTCATATAGGAAATAAGTATGTTTTAACCTTCTTGTTAAAAGTTAAGGAGGTTGTGGTTTAGTGGTTAAGGGATTTGGCTGCTAACCAAAAGTTAATGGTTTGTACCTACCAGCATCTCCACAGAAGAAAGATGAGGCAGTTTGCTTCTATAAAGCTTCACAGCACTGGAAACCCAATGGGGGTCACTCTGAATCAGAAGTGACTTAATGGCAGTGAGTTGGATTTGATTTTGGTTTTGTTCATAGTTAACTGAGAACTTTGTAGTATCTTTGAGAATGTTTGTCCCATCTCCATGGCTATTGTTTGCTCAGGACTTTAGTCACTAAATATCTTTGGGTGACCCTGGTTCACAAAGAATTTGCACTAGCTGGTTTCCCTCTACTTTCTTAAGACCTCAGTGTACATATTTTTGTGTGAAGAGAGAGATTGCTGTATTTTATCCAGTAATTTCAGCTGTTCTGCAGCTACATTATTTTTCCCAATATGTAGTTTGATATCTTCTCTGAGGTCTGTAAATTCCAACTGACATCTAGCTTTTAGTATTTTGGATGATAATTTGACTTCTATGCTGAGAGTACATATATATATATATATTTCTTTTAAATATATATCCCTCTTGGTGTGTAGATAATGACCTTTTGTCTTATTGTGAGAGTTCATAAATTCCACCAAGTTACAATTAAGTTTATTTAGATGTTTGTTTTTAGTGAATATATATCTGTAACTCAAACTTGTAAATCTGTAAACCTAAGTTTATTATTTTGTGAAATTTATTATTTTATTTTTTCTTCTATTTATTATTTGTTCTTCTCTACAAAACTAATTATTTCTTCAAAAATTGCACATTTCTAAAATATAATTTGGGAGCTCTGGTAGCATAGTGCCTAAAGCACTTGACTGCTGACCAGAAGGTTCAAACCCACCAACCACTCCTAGGAAGGAAGATGGGGCAATCTACTTCTGTAGAGAT
>NW_006921773.1:2842821-2849034 GCF_000298275.1 Orycteropus afer afer | reverse complement strand
TCTGGATCAATTCTCCTTTTTTAAATATCTTTACCTTTTTCTGTAAAATACATCCTGCAGTTAACCATTATTTTGACTTTTAATAGCCATCAAATGTTTCAAAACATAATCATCAAAACCACGCATTTTACTATATTTTTTTTCCTCCAGTGAACTTTCAAAACAGTAGCTTTCATTTCTTTGCCTCAGTAGGTTTGATGATAGCACTATTTCCTAAAAAAGACATTATATTGTAAGATGGGTAAAAAGGGTTAGGCATAGGACAGACAGAAATAATCCAAATTCTGGCTCCTTGTTTAAGAAGTACCACAGTTCAGTTATTTTGGTATTATTATATCTGGCTCCTTGGATCTTTCAATATGTGTATAGACAGTGTGAGATATATAAATAATTCTTCTCACTTTGCAAGTTGTCTATTTTATAAGATGGTTTCTGAATAGGATTTTTCTTAATCAGGATATTTTTAATATAGAATTCCTGTAAGGTTTTACCAGCAATTTGTCATTTTATTGTAGTGTGATGAGTTGCTAGGAAGGTAATTTTTATTTCTTAATATATTCATAAATCTTTCTGTCAAAAATTTGGAGAGAATATGTTAGAAAAAGAAATAAATAAACTCTTTAGATCTCTTTGATGGATCTGAAGACACTTTATCATCATACTTTGGTTTGTGTGTTGCTGTGATTCTGGAAGCTATGCTGCCAATATTTCAAATACTATCATGGTCACCCATAATGGACAAGTTTCAGCAGGGCTTCCCAGATGAAGATAGACTAGGAAGGAAGACCTGGAGATCTAAATTTTAAAAATTAGATAACTAAAGCTTTTTTAATAGAAACAATACATTGTCCAATATAGTTCTGGAAAATTAGTGCCTCAGGTTAGTAGATTCTTAAAATAGAACTAGGGAAGACCTGTTTCCTTGAAGTAGAGGCAGGCTAAGTGACAAAGATGCAGTAAAGCATTTGGGACCTTCATTTGCTTATGTGTTATGAGTCAAAAGGAAAAGTAACAACAACAAACATACATTAGTAATTAGACTATGTCATGTATGAAGTATGAATCAAAGAAAATTAGAAGACATCAAAAATAGAATAGAATACTCTAAGATCACTATCCTGGGCATTAGTGAGTAGAAATGGACTAGTATTGATTATTTTTAACCCAAAAAGTGTATTGTTGAATATGCTGGAAACAACAAAATGAAGACGATTGACATTGCGTTTGTCATAAAAAGGAACATATTGAGATCAATTCTGAAGTACAATATTGCCATTGATAGGTTAATATCTTTTCATTCAGTAAATACTACTAATATTTAAATTTATATGTCAGTGAAAAATGTCAAAATTAAAGGAACTGCTGATTATATGATCTGCTGCAGTGTGAAACTGATCATATGTACAATTAAGATTCATTGTTAATGGCTGGTGATTGAAATGTAGAAGTTGGAATCAAAGAAAAATGATTAGTAATTAGAAAATACCTCCTCGGACAGAAATGATGCAGGAGTTTAGGTGATAGACTTATGTAAGACCACCAACTTATTCATCGAAAATATTTTTTTTTAATAACACAATCAATGACTATACTAGTGAATCTCACCTGACAAATTTTACAGGAATCAAATCAATTACATCTGTTGAAAGACCTGACAGAAAAGTTCAGTATCATCAGCCAAGACAAATCCAGGGGCCAACTGCAGAAGAGATCCTTAATTGTTTGCGTGAAATTTTAGGTTAAAATTGAAGAAAATCAAAGAAAGTCCATGAGAGCTGAATTATGACCTTGAACATTTTCTACCTGAATCTATATCAGGAATTTATTTGACACACTGAACACTAATGGCTTAAGACCATAAGTGCTGTAAAGACATCAAAGATATCTCATATAAAGAAAGTGAAAAATCATTAAAACCAAAACATCAAATTCACTGCTGTCAAGGGGTCACTCACAGTGACCCCTCTTTGAGTTTCCAAGGTGGTATCTCTATGGAAGTAGATTTCCCAGCCTTCCTTCCGAGGAGTAGCTGGTGGGTTTGAACAGCCAGCCTTCTGATTAGCAGTCAAATGCTTTAGGCACTACACTACCAGAGCTCTTGAAAGATCATTAAGAAGACACAAAAGAAGGAAATGACCAAAATGGATGCCAGAGGAGACTCTCAAACTTGCTCTTAAGTTCAGTGTAGCTAAAGTAAACAGAAAAAAATGATGCAGTAAAAGAGCTAAACACAAAATTTCAAAAGTCAGCTCAAATAGACAGGGTAAAGTATTATGACAAAATATGCAAAGACCTGGAATTAGAAAACAAAAAGGGGAGAGCAAGATAGGTGTTTACCAAGCTGTAAAAACTGAAGAGAAATTTGCAACCAAGAATTACATACTCAGCAAATTGTCCCTCAAATATGATGGTGAAAGTAGGACATTTCCCAATAAGAAGAAATTAGGGGGTTTGTCAAAACCAGACTAACCTTACATGAGATGCTAAAGGAGTCCTTTGGACAGAGAACCAACAATAGCAAACAATAATTGACCATTGACACACATGATGACATAACCCAGAAAACCCAGCTATGGAAGTATCCAAAGTAAATAAGCCTACAAGATTATAAACAGGGAACCAGAGACATCAATTGACAAATGAAGACAACTACAAACCAAAAAGAGGGGAAAAACTGTGTCTCGTTACAAAACATCTAAATGGTAGGGAAGTCAAGACAACTACAAGATAGAACGAACTGTTGTAAATTTGGGAAGCAAACTATAAATCACAGGGTAACCTCAAAGAAAAATGATAAATTTTCATATAAAAATGAAAAAGAGGACCAGCACAATTATTTAGCAAATATTAAAGCAATAGCAATGAAGGAAGTGATAACATGATACATAAACAAAATGAGCTCAGCACAAAAAAATTATATGGAACAAAGAAATCAGCACCATGAAAAAGCACATAACTAAAGGACAGCAACAAATTCATACTTGTCAATAATTACATACCTAGCAAGGAACTTATCTTTAAGATTTATAGAAAATTCTAGTGCCTCAACACCAAAGGGATTAACAATCCAATTAAAAAATGGGCAGAAGACATGAATAGACACTTCACCAAGGAGGATACTCAGGTGGCCAGCAAATACATGAAGAGACAGTCAAGATCATTGACCATCAGAGAGATGCAAGTCAAAGCAACAATGAGATACCATCTCAACCCAGCACTGATGGCAAGTTTCAATGAGACAGAAAATAACAAATTCTGGTGGAGATGTGGAAATTGGGACTCTCATAAACTGCTGGTGGGACTGTGAAATGACACAATCATTGTGGAAAGCAGTATGGTGATTCCTCCGAAAGATGGAATTGGACCCACCAGTTCCATTACTAGGTATATATCCTAGAGAAGTGAGATCCAGGACAGGAACAGATGTATGCTCACCCATGTTCATCGTAGAACTATTTACAATAGCAAAAAATGGAAGCAACATATGTGCCCATCAACAGACGAATGGGTAACCAAACTATGGTATATACACACAATCTAATACTATGCAACACTAAGGAATAATGTAGAGTCAGCAAAACACCGCATAACATAGATGAACTTTGAGTACATTATGCTGAGTTAAATAAGCCAATCAAAGAAGGACAAATATAGCATCAGTTCATTGTTGTGGAGGGTCAAGGAAAGGTTTATATATGGAAGGAAATTTTCTTTGTTGGTTGCCAGGGATGGGAAGGGAGGGGAGGGAACACTAAAAAAAAAGAAAAAAGTTCATTGACCCATGTCACTTTAGTTTTGTGTATTTCACTGTACAAAAACTGTATTTCAATAAATGCATTAAAGAAAGAAAAATATAAAAATAAAAACTGAAGAGAAGACTGACAAAAGAATGAACAAATAAGTCTTAGAAGATGTATGATCACATTGCTTCTTATAAACAAGTTTGGCAAGACGTTGGCTTGCTTATTTTGGAAACATAATTGGGAAAGATCACATAATTGTGACTGGTAAATTGGAGGGTAGGTGAAGGCAAGAGAAGCCTTTAGTGATATGAATTGATAACTGGCTTAAACAGTGGACTCAAATATAGTAACAGTTACAAAGGTAGTGCAGGGACAGGTAAAATTTTTGTTCTGACATAAATACAGTCACTGTAAGTCAGAGCAGAGTGGATGGCAACTACCAACAACCACAACAAAGTACTTGATCTTTGCTTTAGAACCAAATTATTTAGACTTGGAATTTGAATTGATCATCTACCATATATTTCAACTTCTATCTCTTAAATGTCCCCTCCAGACACTCCTCGGAAAGAAGGTTGGGCAATCTACTTCTGTAGTGATACTGCCTCGGAAACTCAAGGAGGGGTTGCTATGAGTTGGATCCAACTCAGGGGCACATAACAACAACAACAGTACATTGGTATTTGGATTGTTTTTAATGGTTTATGTTTTAAAACTCATAAATTCCTCATGTTCAGGAATTAAAGAGATTAATTTCAAAAATGTTATTTTTTACAACAAAAGAACTAAATAAACTTGAGTGGGACATGTAGATGTCAGATCTGCTTGTTAGTTTCTTAGAAATGATGGTCAGAAATACTTAAATCTTAGAAGTAATTATATAATGTTTCATATTTTATTCATTAGAACTTTTGTTATAGTATACAAGGGAAAAGAAACAAACATTTGAATTAGTCCCAAATTAATTGTTTAACTGCAAAACAAGATTTGTTTGGTTGGTTTGTTTGTTATTTTGAAGAATGCAGATGATAAAATGATTGAAAGGGAGAGTAAAGATATAGATAGTAGAAGAAGAAGCATTATGCTTCTTTGCTAAGTTGCTGTCAGCCTCATTTATATTCAGTTTTGATTTGTGCTAAACACATTTTAGCATAAGTAATCTTCCTGTATTCTCTTTTGACCACCCACATGAAAGTTCTGACTATTGAATTGAGCCTTTCTTAACCATAGACTACCATGACAGCCTGTGTTTCTGTAGATGTATTCAAAACAAAACAAAAACAAAAAGAATCATCAATGAAATCTTCAGGATGTGAGAGGGTTGCTGAGGCACTGACTGCTGTTCTGTCATCTTCATTTTCACTGCTTAACAATTAGAGTCTCAGAGCTTATGCTAGCAGATTCTGTTAAACAGGCAAAGGCGGTATTAAAAATTGAAAATAAAAGACTGTGAAAAATGTGTTTGCAATCCCAGTGAACCTAAAGCCTAGGGACACTGAGATTGTGCTTTCATTTAAACTTGATCACTGTGGTAGTTCAGGTTGTGTGTCAACTTGGCTGGGCCTGGTTGAGTGGCTGGACAGCTGGATATAGTATTCCCCATGATAAGACTGGTAATCAATTCCATGGTGAAATCTACTGGGAGCAGCTGAGTGGCTGCCCTAGAGAATGTGATTTGCTTCCTGTGTATAAACAGATGCTTTGGGGAATGGTCTCTAGCTTATGGAATGTTTGGACCCTGCAAGTAGCTGTGTTGTTGTTCAGCAGCCTGCCATTCTCTGCCGACCTTGGGACTTACAATGGACTTGAGTTAGTGGTCTCCCATGTGGCTTGGTAAAATAGGGACTGTGCCATTTTATTTGTTGGCCTTGGGCTTGTAAGTCTCAGCAGCCAGCAACTGCCTGAGTGAAGAGATGCCTCTAGCTTCATTGGACCCTGGTGCAAGAGGCAGAGCTGAAGCCCAAGGCTGATGGGCTTTCACACAGCCCCTAGGGACTGGCACTTTGACCTTGTACTTAAAGCCTCCAAACTGTGAGAGAATAAACTCTTGTTTGTTAAGGCCATCCCATTTGTGGTATATATTCTTGTCAGAGTGGCACTAGGTAAGCAGAACAATCACTAACCAATTCAATAAATAAATAAATACAGACATGCATAATGTATACTTATATACATGCTGTTCTGGTTACCTAGTGCTGCTCTGACAAGAATATACCACAAATGGAATGGCCTTAACAAACAGGAGTTTATTCTCTTACAGTTTGGTGTCTTTAAGTCTAAATTCAAAGGGCCAGGCTCTAGGGGCTGGTTGAAAGCCCCTCAACCTTGGGGTCCAGCTCTGCTTCCTACTTCCAGCCCACTGGAGCTAGGGATGTTTCTTCGCTCAGACAGTTGCTGGCTGCTGAGGCTGAGAAGCCCAAGGTTGACAAGTAAAAAGGCACAGTCCTGATGTTACTGAACTGCACAGCAG
>NW_006921773.1:2840213-2841531 GCF_000298275.1 Orycteropus afer afer | reverse complement strand
GCTATGAGTCGGGGCCGACTCGACAGCACATAACAACAACACAACAACATACTAGGAAGCCAGTTAAAGATTTGTCTAATATTAAGGTAGTAAACCCTAAACAAAACTAAAGACTGCCAGGCAACCAACACATGATAGATGAATGATCTCTCATTCAAGACACCACAGTTTAGAGAGAGAAAAAAAAAAAAAGAAAAGGAAAGATTACTCAATCGTAATTTTACTTCTTTGCTTTTACTTTAACCAATTACAACTCATCATTAATTTACTTATACATACATGCACCAATAATTGTAAAAGGCATGTTGAAAGGCCCTAACTCACATTTAATTATCACATGTTAAAAACGTTTAGAAAGTACTTTCTTGGTGATTATCTGGATTTTGGCTCATTAATAGCATAACACTTGCAGCCAATTTCCCATTATTCACTTTCATTTCCATATATGTCAAAATAAAAAATCTCTTTTGTTGCAGAAGGCTTTGGTGAAATTTTATTTCAATACAACAGTTCAGGTACTTTGTGCAGGAACTTTATCAGCAAATTTCCTTGTTGGATTTGTAGGACACCTGGACTGCTTGTTAGTGCTATAGCTTATCCATTGTATTTTGCTTTTTGCATTCTGTGTTTCCTTTCAGAGATTCACCAACAGAGGTAAGACCTATAGAAGTATGAACTTTGTTGCCTTCTTACATAATAGGAAATGTTATTGTGACATATTTTTGCTGACCAGTCTTTGCCATTTGTTTGATCTTTTGATCTATTGTTTGATCTTTTGATCTATTGTTTGTGGCTTCATTTTGAAATTAAGAGCTCCATCTGGAGTTATTTTGGCTAAACTGCAGTTTTGTTTTGTTTGTGCAAGCATGTCTTGTTTTGCTTTACCTCTCTCCCTCTGTTCTTTGTGTAAGTTACTAAGAGAAAACAGGTAATAATGATATCAAGAGTAACCAGACACTTCCACCTGGAAGTCCTGCTGGTTATATGATTTGAAATTTGTTTCTGCTGCTAGTCACTATTTAGAAAATTGGCACAATCTTACTAAGGACCATGAGGATCAGCATGATTTGTACTAGGACATTTTGATTTATCTAAATTATTATATTTGAGATGTAAACTAGAAAGACAAGGGTCTCATATAAAGCAACCTCAGTAGGATTTTTTTTTTTTTATATAATTAGTATTTTGAATTATCTCAACAACTTGACAAATGTGCCTCTCTACAGGATATAGTGTTTAAATACAGTAAACAAATTTAAGCATTGCAGAAGGAATTGGTAGGCAAATATTAGTCAAATTGTTACTCTCTAGTCTCTAT
>NW_006921773.1:2838126-2839858 GCF_000298275.1 Orycteropus afer afer | reverse complement strand
TCAGATACAACTGTTGAAACAGAGACCAAGAAGTTAATAGAGAATGTATGGATTGCTTTTTCATTCTGGCCCTCAAAAGTCAACCAGGCAAAATTATAAGTTTTCAATCAAGAAAAGGACGAATCTATTTATAGTTACAGAGATAAACCAAAACCAAACCAAATCCACTGCTATCAAGTTGATTCTGACTCATGGCAACTCCCATTGGGTTTCCAAGGCTGTAAATCTTTTTTTCCACGAAGCTGCTAGTGGGTTTGAATCACAACTATTTTGATTAGAAGCCAAATGTCTTAAGCACTACAGAGTTCCTTAATTATAGAGATTAAAAAAAGAAAAAAAATTCACTCCTGCCTAGTTGGTTCCTACTTACAGTGACCCCTCCTTGGGTTTCCGAGGCAGTTATCTCTATGAAAGTAGATGGCTCAGTCTTCCTTCCAAGGAGTGGCTGGTGAGATAGGTTAACTGAAATATTTATAGAACATCCAAGGTTAAAACTTACTGATGAAAGAGTTTCTTTTAATTCACTCTTTGTAAGAGGATTAAATCCTGAATCAGCCCAAATAGTAAAAAGGCATTAATTACATTGGGAAAATATTGTTATTTATGAATTAACCACATCAGACTATAAATAAAACCAAACTATAGAATAGCAAAAGAAAGAAGCTGTGTAAGCCATAACAAAAGTAAAGGAATCTTTAATTCACAACCCAGCTTTAATTTCCATAACTATTCTTTAATTTTCTCTCTCTTCCTTTTTAAAAGACAAGAGAAAGCCTTGAGAGTCTTAAATCAGAAGCACGGAAATAGACAGAAATCTGTAGAGAATTATAGTATGCAATTACATCCAGTAGCCAAAGCTTATCCTCCATGTCTTCAAGCAGTTGCATCCACTGTCATGTTGGTAGAAACAACAGCTGATACAGTATTGAGACATAATTTCGATGTATATGTTCCATGTACACCTTCTGCCACTTTGAATTCTACCTTAAATCAACATTTCTCTTATAAAATGACTAACTTTATATGAAGCTCTTCTTCTAGTTGCCTCAAACCTTAGATTCTGCATTATAGGGACCATATCCCCAGCTACCCTCATGCCTGACCTCAATAGTGATGACATTGATCGTGATTGTTTTGATTTTATCTCCTAGAATAGATCTATAAGAAACTCTGCTTTCTAACACTACACTGGTATTGTGTTGACTCCATTGACAATTTGGATTAGTTATTATTAAAATATGAAACCTCTAATTATAGGTAGCAATGAGAATACTCTATCACTGCCATAGTTGAGATATTAGAAAGTAGAACCTTGCCTTAGGTAACTTCAGCCCAACAAGCAGAGCGTATAACCTTGAGAAGAACATGTCAACTGGCACAAGTTCAGTCAATTAATATGTGTGTGTGTGTGTATTCTCATTATGGAGACAAAGTAGTCTGTGACTATAGAATATTGTGGAAACAAAGGGGATTTTAAACTTCCTCAGGAAAATGTGATAAGAATGGTACCTTGGTGACCAAGTTGTTAGAAGTCCTTTTATTACCTTTTTAAATAGCAGTAATGCAAATACAAGCTCTTCAACCCAAAAGAGGCCCCCAAACAGGAGGCAAAGGGAAATTGATTGGTTGATTTGGCTGTTATATTGTCTGATCAGATCCTCATTCAAAAATATTTAGTGTCAACACCTAAAAAAAATAGGAGCTTAACTTATTTCAAGAGAATAAACACAGG
>NW_006921773.1:2823819-2825556 GCF_000298275.1 Orycteropus afer afer | reverse complement strand
AACAACAACAACAACAACTTGAAGCTGATAGAAGGGACTTTAGTGCTATTAACTAATTACTGTGCTGTTAAATTATAGGGAGTCTAATTATGGATATATTTGTCCCAGCTGAAAAATACCATATTTCCTACATGGGTTATTGAAGTAGAAAGAGAATTAAAACTGAAATTTAAATATTGCCTGCATACCATAATTAATCCTTCTCCACCAAAGGGTGAACTTTCCTCCCAACCTGTCACAGAAGGTGAAGAAATGGAAAGTCCACTTGGTGGAATTAATAGGATGTAAACCAATTTTTTAATTGTAATCATTATAGTGTTAAAATTTATTATGTTAAGATTTGTGTTTCAGTCAGTTTAAACAGGTAAATAATTTTGATAATTATTGTATATTGTTCACTTGTTGTTATTTATCTATATTATTATGAGTTTTTTTTATGATAACTTTAATTCTTTTCCATATGTGTTTTAACTGTAGATTAGGAAGAAATGCATTTGTAAAATTAGTTACATCACTTGTTGGTGCAGGAAATTTAACTGATTGTTGGATATGTCATAATAATTTTAAATCTATATAAGACAATTCAGATCTTTTAACTTCCTCAATATTAAAGTATCATGTTATCCCCCCACCAATCATAAATTGTAGTTGTAACCTCAAGTGAGTGATGAGTTAAATTGTGACACTCCCTTAACATACCATTTCATGCAAATATTACTTGTTTCAATCTTTCAAGTGCACAGTACATAGACTTTAAAGAAGCAAAGACAGTTAACCCCCAAGTTCCCTGTGTACATGAGGGAGAATTTGTACTATATTTTATTAAATATTACCCTGAGTCACCTAGTTACCCATGGTAACAAAATGATTACAAATGAATTTATCCTATTTTTCATAATCCTTGTTTTGAAAATTACACTAAATAGAACTTAGTTTGAAACATTTCAAATATATAATATCAGTTTAGTTGAGACATGGGTGACGTGCAATTTTTTCTATTCCTGATGCTTGTACCAATATTGTCATTTGTGCCCCTTATGGTTATGTGTTCCTATGTGGAAAATCTATTTATAGTGACTTAAATAACTCCTTTCCTAGGAACAAGCCTTATGCATGGTCTGTCCCATGTGTAGATGTGTGGTAAACGTGATGACAATGTATCTTAGGATCAATGCATATCCTCCTTGACATTTTCTCACAACACACGAGTCAGTAGTGGATGAGCAATATCAAACTAATTTCTATAATCAAAAGAGAGGAATATAAAAATTCCATAGTAAAATAACCAGGGAGATGTTGGTCATTTTTAAAGACATTCATTTCCTCCTATGTCACACTAGAATTAGAAAAAAAATTACAAAATATATCAGCCACAATGGCACAAATAGCTAATAATATTGCTAATGGAATGTCTGCTCAACAAAAATCATGAACTTCTCTGGCAAAAGTGCTCTGGGACAATCAAATTGCATTACAACTCTTATTGGCACAGCAAGGAGTATGCATAGTGATCAAACCATCCTGTTGTTCCTGGGTAAATGTCTCTGGAATTATAGAACAAAATTTCCATAAAATTAGAAATCAGGTAGTTTGGCTATATTCCATTCCTCCTTTAAAACCTCCAGATTTATTTGGATGACTTCCTGAGCTCACTCACTTCTGCAACACATTTTACTGATAATAATACTAACTGGATTAATCTATGTTTTGTTCAAATGTGTGATTGCTGGAATGAAT
>NW_006921773.1:2822912-2823494 GCF_000298275.1 Orycteropus afer afer | reverse complement strand
CTCCCCTAGGGAAACTCCCCTTGGGCAGATTGGCCACTCAGAACACAGTCATCTGATCCCATCATGGGAACAACCACACAGAACTGGGGTCCAGCTTCTGCAACATGATCAACAGAGTTCTTTACCCCACCTAATAACCCTGGTGAAAAAGCAAATAGTATCTTGGGAAAACTAGATCATGAATTTAAAGTTCCTGATACCCCTGCTGTCTAAAACCCCAGCAAAGTCCAAGAAAAATCTTGTGATTATTGATATACTTACAGTAATCAGTGATCAAAAAGAAGGATTGATAAAGGGTTTATCAAAGCATTGCTTACAGTGACTGATTTGTCTGCCAAGATTTATAAACTTTTTAAACAATAAACATAAGGTTCAAATCACAGAACAGGGTATTCTAACTGGTCCAATGAATGACAGATAATGGAGGATGGACAGGCATACAAAAACCAAATAAAAATACACCAGGAAGGTATACCTAAGGATTTACCTAAAATTATTCATAAGCCCCAAATAAAACTAAAATATTCAGCCAGTCAGCCAGTCACTATATGCCAGATGCATGATACCTCAGCCAAGAGATCA
>NW_006921773.1:2818656-2822710 GCF_000298275.1 Orycteropus afer afer | reverse complement strand
CTCCAATGATTGTAAAGGGTATGTTGAAAAACCCTTACTCCCATTGAATTGTCACCTGTTAAGATTTTGTATAAAGCACTTTCTTCTTGGTGCTTCTTTGGATTTTGGCCTGTTTATAGCCATAGTACTTGGAGCCAATTTTCCATTATTCATTTTCATTTTCATTTTTTCTGATATGTTCAAAAATCTATTTTGCTGTAAAAGGCTTTGGTAAAAATTTATATCACTAAAATATCTTCAAAGTGATATTTTTCTCTTTAACACTTTAAAAAGTCTTTAGCAACACATTTGTCCAATGCAATATGTTATTTCATTTCTTGGAATCTGCTTCCATGGGCGTTGATTGTAGATCCAACTAAAATGAAATTCTTGACAACTTTGTTCTTTTCTCTATTTATCATGATGTTGCTTACTGGTCTGATTGTGAGGACTTTTGTTTTCCCTATGATGAGATGAAATCCATACTGAAGGTTGTAGTCTTTGATCTTTATCAGTGCATTTAGTCTTTTTCACTTTCCGCAAGCAATATTGTGTCATCTGCCTGTCACAGATTGTGAATGAGTTTTTCTCTTATCCTGATGCCATGCTTGTTTTTCATGCAGTCCAGCTTCTTGGGTAATAGTTTGAATATGTATGATGAAAAGGTACAACCCTAACACACATTTATCTTGATTTTAAACCATTCAGTTTTCCCTTGTTCTGTTCAAACCACTGTCTCTTCTAGAGCAATTAAAAGTTCTAGAATTCTTATGCCTTGCAATATTATCCAAAATTTGTTATAATCCACACAAGTGAATGCCTTTGCATAATCAATAAACCACAGGTAGACATATTTCTTATATTTTCTGCTTTCAGCCAAGATCCATCTGGCATCTTCTTACTTATTTTGCTTAAATATCTGCTGATTCCTTACTAAGTACTAATGCAACATGTTTGAATTATGTTCAACAAAATTTTACTTGCATGTGATATTAATGATACTGTAAGATAATTTCTACATTCTGTTGGATAGCCTTTCTTTGGATGGATGCAAATATGGATCTCTTCAAGTCAATTGGCCAGGAATCTGTCTTTCAAATTTCTTGGCATAAACAACTGATCACTTCCACCATTGCATCCATTTGTTGGAATGTCTCAACTAATGTTCTGTTAATTCCTGGAGACTTGTTTTTCACCAATGTCTTTATTGTTCAGCTTTGATTTCTTCTTTCAATACCATCAGTTCTCGATCACATTATTTTCAGAAATGGTTGAATATTAATGGTATATTAAATTACATGATGTGGCTTTTCTAGCCATAGTCTTGGTAACTTCCACTTTGCTGTGAGTACCTGAGTACCTGAGTATCTGATTGTTAAATTCATCCATCTAGTGTATTTCTGTTAAAGTGGCTTGAAACAATCTTCTGGGAAGTTCTTTCTCTCTCTCAAGTGTATAGAACTCTGATGTTAGGATGAGTTGGTTTTGGCTACTCTCTAAGTTTCAAAAGGAGCCCTTGTAAAGGCAAAGAGAGTCTCTCTGTTTGCTGGCTGAGGAAGACGTGCCGCTGAGAGACCTGAGAGAAACCTGTTGCTGAGAGAGAGACCTGAGAGAAACCTGTTGCTGAGAGAGAGAACTGAGAGTGACGTATTGCTGAGAGAGAGACTACCGAGTGAGAGATGGCCAGCTGAGAGAGAATAAATGTGTTGCTGAAAGTGGATTGTAGCCTGTTTCTTCCCTGATAACACCCATAATCTGTAAATTCTGTGTGACCACTGAAGCAAATTATTGAACCTAACAGAGGTGGTGGGTGCCGTGGGAGGAACGGTTGGTGACAAGGTAAGTAAGAGGGCTGGAAGGTGGCGGCATGTCTGGTCTCATAGGGACAGGCCTTGGGCTGCTGATGGTGATTCTGTCCTCCTCTTGTGTAGTTAGAAGAGGTCAGAAGATACCATCTACTTGTCCTTTTAGGAACATCTATCAATTCTTTTTGGTACAGTGAATCTATGTAATAAATATACATAATACAAATGTATAACATATTTTTTCCTGTAATAGGTTTTGATTGTACATTTGAGTTTTCTAATAACATTACCTTCATTCTAAGCATAGTTATTCCTTCACAATAGACTACCCTTACTGACTTTAAAATAGTATTTTTTAAAAGGTAGAACTTTATTATGGGTTTCAAAGCAGGTTCTTAGAGGATGTTCTAATGCTGGTAAAATATAATAAAGTTAGTATAAAACCATTTGGTTTGTGGTCTGAGGAGTCCTAGATAGCTTTATTTATATGCATGATACTTTAGTAATGCAGTCTGGAAGCCTGGGCACAGCTGAGCTCTTCTTTTTCTCCATGTAGTCCCAAGGTTTGAAGGTTCTCTCTAGCAAGGCCATTATACTTTTTCCATGATGCTACAGCCCCAAGAACACAAAGGCATAAGGTGAAAACTTTTATGTGAATCAGCCTCAGACGTCTCAGAATAAAATTTCTGTCACACTGTATTGGTCAAGGAAGTCTCTCAGCTCAGAACACATTTTAGGCATAGGGAATTCAACTTCACCTCTTAATGGGGGGATATGTCAATGAATTTGTGCAAATCATTAACATACCATAGCTGTGTTTCATCCCATATGCTTAGCTCTTACTCAGAACATTCTTAAAGATGAGCAAACAGGTTTTATTTATTTATTCATTTTTGTTTCTCACATATAGGTACCTAAAAACATTAAGTGATACATTTCAGTTACAAATAATATCCTCCTGTTTGTACTTTTAGGCATCAAAGTTCTACTTAAGGTTTAAAAAACTTTCCCTTCAGGATGAAAACATTATTAGGAAAAGCAAACAAACAAACAAACAAACAAACAAACAAAAAACAATAAAACACAATTCACTGCCATCAAATTGGATCTGATTTATAGCATACCCTCCTTGGATTTCCAAGGTGGTATCACTATGGAAGTAGATTGCTCAACTTTCCTTCCAAGAAGTGGTTTGTAGGTTTGAACTGCCAGCTTCTGGTTAGCACTCAAATGCATTAGGCACTATACCGCCAGAGCTCGTAGGTAAAGAGGACTCTAAATTATGAAGCCAAAAACTAGGGAAGAAGTGAAGAAAACTGACATCGTCATGGAAGAATTGAAAGTGTCCCAGAATGAAAACATACACTCTGCAAAATTAAAGAGATGTATTGAAAGTCCAGAGAATAATCTTGACCCAGAAATGTCCAAAATCACAAAGTGAAGATGGCCACTCTTAAGAACAACAAACAGCAATCTTTCTAATACTGTTAATGCAGGAACCAAAGATTACAATACAATGATTGGATGGAAAGCAGTCAAGGGAGTTGGAAGCAGATTACCCTAAAGGAAGGATTTAACTGGGATTGGTGGATAATGCATATGTGGGATTACAAGATTAGTTAAGTGTGAGAATTGAAAGCACACTTTTTTTTTTTTTTTCTTTAGATGATCACAGGATGGTCACAAAGCAATTGTAGGACATGTGTGTCTGGAAACATTTTATTAAAACTGCTTTCTCAAGCATGTCTTTTCCTAGGAGTCTACTGTAAAGAATGTGTGTTGATAATATTGTGCATCAAGATCCTTTGGGCATAAGCTATCTTGCCCTGCATCTATTTGACACAGAGGAGAGAACCCCGGAGAACAAGCTGTGACATCCGGCATCTGTTTGACCACAGAGGCAAAAAAACAGAATTCCATAAGAGTACATGGTTTGCTCAGCACAAAGGTTAGAGAAACTTCTGTTAGAAAAAGTAACTTTAAAATTCAACATGGATTCCAGACTAATGTCAAGATTTAAGATGGAGTTAAGATTCTGCTTTCAGGTTGGATACGGCAAGTGCCTCAGATTTTATTTTATTTTATTTTTGTCCTTTATTATTATTATTATTATTATGATTTGGGTGAAGATTTACAGAGCAAATTCACTTTCCATACAGCAGTTTACATATACTTTGTCTCATGACATTGGTCACAGTTTACCACAATGCAACAACTTCCCTCCCACTTCCTCCCCATAGTTACCTCTTCCCAGTGTCCATCCCTCCATG
>NW_006921773.1:2795728-2796854 GCF_000298275.1 Orycteropus afer afer | reverse complement strand
GCCCAACATTCTTTCTGAGGAGTGGCTTGTGGGTTTTAATCGCCAGCCTTCTGGTTAGCAGTCAAATGCCTTAGGCACAACACCACCAGAGCTCCTAGGCAATTGTTAAATAATTATCATTATACCACTTGACTTTATCAATCAACTTGAGAAGTATTAGTGTCTGACTTTTTTTTTTTTTTTTTTTGGTCAGGTCCAAGACAATAAATTCCTAGCCTTGTTTCAGTATCATGTTACCCGACCCATTCCACTCTAAGTCAGTAGATAACACTACCTTTAGAAGGAAGTCTGAAGACTATTCTTCTAGGACAGTTAATTCAAAAACACAAACTCACTGGCTCGAGTCAATTCGAACTCATAGCAACTCCTCCTTGAGTTTCCCAGGAGGTATCACTAGGAAGTAGATTGCCCAGTCTTCCTTCCAAGGAGTGGCTGGTGGGTTTGAAGTGTCAGCCTTCTGGTTCACAGTCAAATGTCTTAGGCACTACACCACCAGAGGACAGTTAAAAGCTACAGTATATGCACCAACTCCATGCCAATGCTGAGAACCACTGATGGAAATTCTGCACTTCCGTTGGATAAGACAAGGAATAATCAGATAAAGACTTTGTGAATAAGTTTGAAATAATTAATATAAAACATCTTTGCCACATGTAGTGATCTGTAAACTTGGTTCATTTTCCCTTGTACTTTATTTTTTCCCTTTTTTGCTCTTATACAGATTCATCTGAGATTCAAATATGTAGTGAGAAGGAGATTCCATAAAATTGCCATTGGATGTCTCTTGATCTATGAAAGTCCTTTTCCATTTACTCCTCCACTCTTCACTGAGAACTTTCACTCTAAACAGTAACTTTGTCCAAAAGCTGAGATTTATTGAAAAGATCTATGCGTAATGAAGTAATGCAATCATGAATCAACAATGGAGGGCTCTATGTACAGCTTCTTTACCAAGTACAGAAAACATTGATAATCTATCCAAACAAGAGTTCCACTGTGGGAACAAAGAGAGTTCATGCAATGGGATTTTTACATCTACTGAGTTTGGTTGTTAGGGAAGAAAAAAAAAAAGTGTGTTACTGAGTTACAGTGAGATGTTAGCTGTTGTGTGTGTGTGTGTGTGTGT
>NW_006921773.1:2792975-2794092 GCF_000298275.1 Orycteropus afer afer | reverse complement strand
TCTTTTTCCCTTTCCTCCTCCACTCTTCACTAAGAACTTTCACTATAAACAGTGTATGCATACACACACACACACACACACACACATCCACCTATTGAAAACCAATGTTTGTGTTTTAGGAGATTTGGGCATAAAGTTGTCCTATTTCATCTATTTCATAGATAAGTAACACATTAGAAGTTTCTTCTAAAGACAATATACAGTCAATGTTTTACAACCTCTGTCTCTACAAAAACCAAATAATTTTGGGACCACTCTACTGTGGGATATATCAATCACTAGGAGTGAATTTAAAATTTGAGAATAATATAAGTGCACTGAGAAATCAATTTACCACCTTGTCTTGTCTCTGTATGTTAGAGCAATAAAATATTATTCAAAATGTGGCAGGGATGCAGAAGAAGGAGCTGTCAGTAAAATAGATATTTATGCTTATTAAGAATTAATGTAGTTTGAAGGACTCTGGAGGGAATTACAAGTGGATTGCTTATCTATTATATGGTTCAAAATCTTCATAAATATATTCTCTATTTTTCAATTTTTTTTTACTTCAGTTTCACATTTACACTCTTTTTGATAATTTTCTATATTCTCTTGTAATAATTGATAAGTTGTAAGGCATATTCTAATTTTTGAAAGATTAATTAAATACTGAATGTTGGCAAGAATCTCAAGTACAAATTCAGACTGTGATAAATTTTAATAATTCCATGGTATTTGAAGTTTATTTTTGAAATAGGAAGACAAGGTGAGGGTATCCATCTAATGGTAGCATAAATATTTGATTAAGCATAAAACTTAATATATAAAAGATAAAGCATAACACACCAGAATAGCATAAAATATTATGGTAAAGTAATTTTTATTACCTCTAAATATTTTTTGTTGTTTCATTTTTGTTTTGTTTGATTTTTTCTTCCCTAAGTTAATATTCAGATACTTTGTTTTGGGTTTTTAAAATTTTCATTTTAGTTACTTGACATCCACAGTGTAAAGATAAAGTTATATTTCTGAGAAAACTCCCCTTTTAGTAACTCTCTTTACGACCCCAGTGTTTCAGTGACTTCCTCTAATTAAATGAGTATCTACTAACTGGAGAAATTGGGCAGCTAATTTT
>NW_006921773.1:2790475-2792270 GCF_000298275.1 Orycteropus afer afer | reverse complement strand
CTAACCAGTAACTCCTTTGTCTATTCTGCATTCACTCAAATCTGACTGTTTATTTGATTATCACCCGCTTCCTTCTTTTGTCAAAATTTGACCTGAGCCCAGAAGACATCATCATATATTGTCTCTTAATCCTTGAATTTTTATTCTTTATCTTTACTTCATTTTCTCAATAACTTCTCATTTGGTATATCTATAACCACTTGTAAAAAGTAGTTTTTTTCTTATAACAATTGTATATTGCTTATATTGGAGTAAAAATATATGCATCTCGGTTTATAGTGAAAAACAAAAAAGTAGTTCTGAAATTCAGGTTCTGCAATCTCAGTTCTCCTCTACAAAAATGAACATCAGCAAGTATCTTTTATTATTTCTGCTGGTGAAAATGTTGAATTTAATCCAAGCTCCATGATCCCAGAAAACAGATATGGTTAAAGAAGTTTCCCTATCCTTTTGTTTTCCAGAAAATGACTGGCCAAAATAGCTATAATGTTGCCTTCAACCTCATTTAATTTTAGTCAAGCTTCTTCCTGCTTTCCTCTCTGTCTGTCCCTTTGATATTCTACATAGAACACTATCCATCTGGCATTACCAGTAAACTCAGACATTTGCACTGTGTGATTGACATACACTTTTGCCTAACTTCCCCTTAATGTTCTTCAGTAGTCCTTCCAATAACTCACTTCAATCTTTAAAAATCATCCCGCCTTCTGTTACAGTGGAGTTGTTGCTTTGTTGTTGTTAAGTGCCATTGAGTTGTCTCAGACTCACAGTGACCTTGTGCTCAGCAGAACGGCATCCCACACCAGCTCCGTGATCCTTGCTATACTTGAGCCCATTGCAGCAGCCACTGTGTCAATACATCTCATTGAGAGCCTTCCCCTCTTTCCTTGACCAACCACATTACCAAGCATGACAAGGAAATGGTCTCTTCTGACAACCTGACAAAGTAGGTGAGATGAAGTCTGGCCATTCTCCCTTCCAAGACACATTCTAGCTGGACTTCCTCCAGGACAGATTGGTTAGTTCTTTTAACAGCTCATGGTACTTTCAGCATTGTTAGCTAGCACCACATGTCAAAAGCATCAATTCTTCTTCTGTCTTCCTTATTCATTGTCCAGGTCTCACATGCATATAAGGTGATTGAAAATATCATGGCTTGTGTCAGGCACACCTTAGACCTCAAGGAGACATCTTTGCTTCTCAGCACTTGAAAGAGGTCCTTTGTGGCTGACTTGCCCAGTGCTACACATCGTCTGATGTCTTGACTGCTGCTTCCGTTTTTGTGGATTATAGAACCAAACAATGTGAAGTATTTGACAGCTTCAAGCTTTTCTCCATTTATCGTGATGCTGCTTATATGTCCATTTGTAAGAATTTTTTTTTTCCTTTATATTGAGATGCAATCCATACTGCAGACTGCATTCTTCAATATTTGTCAGTAAGTGTTTCAAGTTATCTTCACTTTCAGCAAGCAAAGTTGTGTCGTCAGCGTTTTGCAGGTTGTTAATGATTCTTCTTCCAATCCTGATGCCATGTTCTTCTTCATATAATCCAGCTTCTCGGATTATTTGCTTAACACATAGATTGAATAAGTATGGGGAAAGTATACAAACCTGACACACTGTCTTCTTGATTTTAAACAGTGCATTGTCCCCTTGTTCTGTTTGAATGACAACATCCTGCTGTGTAGAGGTTCCTCATGAGTACAATTAAGTGTTTTGGAATTCCCATTATTCTCAGTGTTATCCATAATTTGTTATGATCCACACAATCAAAAGCTTTTTCATAGTCAATA
>NW_006921773.1:2784612-2789755 GCF_000298275.1 Orycteropus afer afer | reverse complement strand
TTCCCTTTGGTTTTCTAACTCCAGGTCTTTGCACATTTCATGATAGTAATTTGCTTTGTCTGCTCAAGCTGCTCTTTGAAATCTTCTGTTCAGCTCTTTTATCCTGTTGATTCTTCCATATGTTTTACCTACTCTCCCTTCAAGGGCTAGTTTCAGATCTCTTCTGACATTCATTTTCATCTTTTTTTTCTTTTCTCATCTTTATAATGACCTCTTGCTTTCTTCATGGATGATGTTGTTGATGTCATACCACAATACAATTCTTTTGGTTTTCGGTCATTGGTGTTCAATGTATCAATTCTATCCTTTAGATGGTCTCTAAATTCAGGAGGGATATATTCAAGATCATATTTGGACTCTCATTGACTTGTTTTAATTGTCTCCAACTTCAAGTTAAACTTGCATATGAACAGTTGATGGTCTGTTCCAGAATCAGCTCTTGGCCTTGTTTTAGCTGAAGATATTGAGCTTTTCAATCACCTTTTGCCACAGATGTAGTCAATCTGATTCCTGTGTATTCCACCTGCTGAAGTCTACATGTATAGCCACCATTTGTTTTGTTGAAAAAATGTATTTGCAATGAATAAGTTGTTGGTCTTAAAAAATTCTGTCATGTGATCTCCACTGTTATTTCTGTCACCAAGGCAAAATTTTCCAACTACTGGTGATTTTTCTTTGTTTCCAACTTTTGCATTCCAGTCACCAGTGATAATTAACCCATCTTGATTGCACATGCAGTCAATTTCAGACTGCAGATGTTGATAAAAATCTTTAATTTCCCCATCTTTGGCTTGGTGGTTGGTGCATAAATTTGAATCATAGTTGTATTAACCAGTCTTCCTTGTAGGTGTATGGATATTATCCTATCATTGACAGCATCATACTTCAGGGCAGATCTTGAAACATCCTTTGGGATGATGAATGTACACCATTCCTCTTCAAATTGTCATTCCCTGCATAATAGATCATATGGTTGTCTGATTCAAAATGGCCAAAACTGGTCCTTTCAGCTCACTAATGCCTAGGATATCAATCTTTATGCATTCTATTTCATTTTGACAACTTCCAATTTTCCTAGATTCATACTTCATACATTCCATGTTCTGATTATTAACTGATGTTTTCAGCTGTTTCTCTTCAATTTGAGTCATGCCACATCAGCAAATGGAGGTCCCAAAAGTTTAACTTTATCCATGTCTTTAAGGCTAGTTCTACTCTGATGAGGCAGCTCTTTCCCAGTGGTATTTTTAAAGCCTTCTGACTTAAGGGATTTGTTCTCCCGAACTGTATCAGACAATGTTTCTGGTCTACTCATAAAGTTGTGCAATAATGTATCAGACAGTTTTGCTTCTATTCATAAAGTTTCCCTAACCAATTATTTGAGAAGTGGATGGCATCTTCCTTCTTCCTAGTCTGTCTCAGTCTGTAAGCTTCATGGAAACACATGCACTATGAGCAACGCTGCCAGCACTTGAAACACTGGTGGTACAGCCTGAAGCCTCACAGCAACATGCAAGCCACAGGAGTACTGCAAACTGACAGACAAGTTTGTCTCCCTCAGCTTTCCGAAACCTCTCTGCCTTCTCCTTACCTGGATCTCTGTCTGCTGCTCTATTCTTTTGTCCTCTCTGGCTTCATTTTCTCCTACTTTCATGGCTGGTGGGGGTGGGGCCTTGATTTTCTTTTAGCTGGGTCCCTACATGCTGCTCAGTTCTGTTGTCCCCACTGACTTCTACAGTGGAGTAGATATCAGATTAAATTATGATCTTTCTCCTTTATTTCAATAGTTTGTTTAAGCTTACTTGCAATAATAATAATAATTTTTTAATAGAATAAGATTGCCTGGTTTAACATTCTTCAGTTTAATTCTTTTGACTCTATTTATTAGCCCTATAAGTAATAGTTGATAATAATGTATGTTAATATGCAATCTTTAATCATGATTTAATATTTATTGAATTCTGAGGACTTATATTATCTCATTTGTTCTCATTTATGTTCTGGACACTCTTCCAGAGACTCCTATGATTTGTAGCCTAGCTATGGTAATAGGATTCATATTCCTTTGACTTTGTTCACTGATATCCATGATGTTCCCTCTATTTTCACATTGTTTCACATGAATGAATCACAAAAGTATCACACTAAGTAAAAGTTTCAGACATAGAAGGTTGCAGCTTCATGATTCCATTTATATGATATTTCATAGAAGACAAGACTATTTAAGAGCCAGAAAACAAATTCTTGCCAGTGTCTGGCAGTAAGTGGACATTGAAAGCAATGAGGTGATTCTATATGATGCTTTAATGGGGAACACATGAAAATATTCTGATGTCAAAACACACAACAGAAAGAATGAACCTCCACTAAATTATAAACATCATTTAGAGTCAGAGCAAGATGGCAAGTTAGATATTCATTCCCTTTCCCTATAGCAAAGACACAAGAATCCAAGTGAAACATACAGATCATAGTCTTGGAACCCTGAGCAGAAAATCGGAGGATAGGCAGCAAAAAAAGAAGATAAAAGGATTGTGAGTGCCCTGCCAGCTGACCCAGTGCAACATAGCCATCTTGAGAGAAAGCAAGCTGCATTTCCAGGTGAGGAGTGCAGGAAGGTAACTCCATGGAAGCTCCAATAGAAAACAAATACGCAATATAGCCAAATTCAGAGTGAAGCAAACTTGTTGTTGTTGTTGTTATATGCCGTCGAGTCAGCCCCAACTCATAGGGACCCCTCCTTGGGTTTCCGAGGCAGTATCACTACGGAAGTAGGATTGCCCAACCTTCCTTCTGAGGAGTGGCTGGTGGGTTTGAACCACCAGCCGTCTGGTTAGCAGGCAAGTGTCTTAGCCACTATGTTACCAGAGCTCCTGGAAGCAAACTTAGCAGAACATAAATCAGATTTAAGGAAGGGAAGTGTAGGAAGGCAGGTAATCACAGAATAAGTTGGATCATAGAAAACCAGGATAGAACTATTCACCAGCAACGGTCCCTGCTTATTTGTGTTGAAGATGCATGTGGAGGTCCATGGAATGGCAGCTGGAGACACTTAATTTCAAATAGCCCCATCCCTCACATTGGGTTAGGACAGGGCCGTGATAACTCACCAAGGAGAAATATGCTCTCTCCCCTCCTCCACCCACCTTCCCAATCTACAGAGGTATGATTCCCCCATGTCCCACCCACATAGACACCAGTCACACAACCCAAGCATCTCTCATCTAGCAAACCATGGTGAAAATTCACAAGACACAAGATTGATGGTCATTGGCGTGCAGGTCCAGCACCCCCTATCTGCTGTCCATTCCTCCAGCAACCAAGAGCACATACTCCCACAGATTATATGTTGCAGACCCCATTCTGCCTCCTAGGTGATTGGTGGTTCATGTTCACACGTACTACCACCCTGCTACTCCAATAGCTGGTCATGCATGCTTCCACAGATCACAGATCATGTGTCTGATGCCACAGTTTTTGGTGAGGTGTGCTCCTATTCACTACTGCACTCTGGCAGCCAGCAGTATTCATCCCCCAAAAATGTGCAGCACAAACAACCTTGTTACCCTGTCAATTGGTATGATGTGGCCCACCTGCAACCACTCCACTACCCCAAGCACAGCAAGTGACACCCACTACAGCACTGCAAGTCCAGAGACTGGCAGTACTTGTGCTCCAACATGCTATGCCATACAACAGTGCACTGTTACACCAACAACCAGTAAATGGAAGTGTACCTCTGTTTCATCCACCCTCCACCCTGTTGCCCACTTGACTATTGGCTTATGCTCCCATGCCACCCACCCACTGACAGGAGGAGGAAGCCCCCTCCCATCTCCCTTTTTCCCTGACAACTGGTGGTATGAACTACTGAGCCACATGCATGAACAGCAAAAATCCCCATATGTTCATGTTGAATACCTGACAACTGGTGAAGTGCATCCATAGTGTCTATAACCTGGCCACTAGTGAGATCATTGCCTACACCCACACCAAAGAACCAGACTTTGAAGTAAATAACATCAGAAGCAACACCCAACATGTTCCAATAGGTGCCACCTGCACCGTTGTCTTAAAATAAGTAGGAGTTCCTAGTGCCTTCATCCAACAGTCACTTGGTAACATTGTCACACATCCACACCCAGACAGTTCCAGCAAGGTGACTACTCATGCAGACAAACCCCTTGATGGCTCATCATCGACTAAGATTCCATATCATGAATACACTAAGGGTCTATCCATCTGTTTGGGCAGTAGTCCTTCATAGAGGCTACAAAGATGTCCAAACCTGTCTTCAAGTGAACACACTAATTGTTAGCACAAACCCAGAAGGACCCCACAGTACACTGCCAGTCATTACTACCCTCACTCAGAGAGAGGTGACAAATGCTCCCATCCCACCAAATTAGCAACAAATGGAGCACAATCACTCTTGCCATCTATATATATCAAAACAAAGAAAACTAAAATCAGGAATAAACAAGAAAACATACAATAAATAAATAATACTTAAAAAAAAAGAAAAATACAAAGAAGCAGAACAAGATGGCTTGAGCAAGTGAACAAAATAAAGGAGCAGAAAACCTTCCTGAGGAAGACATGTTAATGGAACTACCTACCTCATAAGTAATTCAAAGACTTAGATATAGTATATTCAATGAGAACAAGGAAAACACAAAAAAAAAATGCAAGGAAACCACAGACAAAATTCCAGAAGAATTAAGGGAAACAATACAATAATAAAATGATGAAATAAACAGACAATTAGAAACCAAGCAAAAAGAGCATCTAGAAACCTAGGCTATTAATAATAAAATATTAGAAATAGAAAACTCAGTTGAAGAGAATAGAAGTGAAACTTAATCAGTGGATGATTGATAGAATCAGTGAACTAGAGATACTGATTTGTTTGAGGAATAATCGGATAAAGAAAGGAGAATTAAGACAACTCTAACAGTTATGTAGGACACCGTCAAGAGGAATAATATATGCATAATTGGAATTCCAGAACAGGAGGAGCAAAAAAATAAGGATAAAAAGCACAGAAATATGTTTTTAAGATTTTTTACCAGAAAACTTCCTTAATATCATGAAAGAAGATTTCTATCCAAGAAGCTCAAAGAACTCCATACAGGATAGACCC
>NW_006921773.1:2781824-2783482 GCF_000298275.1 Orycteropus afer afer | reverse complement strand
AAAAAAAAAAAAAAAAACTTGTTTTACATTTAAATTCACACGTACATTTAATTTCATTCCCCATTCGCCTTGTCCAACACTAATCCAGTCTCCTCCCCTCCCTACCCTGCAACACTCTCCCTGTGCCCCTCATAATTATGCACTCCTGTTTGTCTTTCATTTCCTCAGTTTGAATGTTGGTCCTTTGGTGTCCCATAGTTTATTGCTTTAGGGGATGTATTACCATTGGGTGTGTGGGTGCAGCATCCAGGGTTCAGTGGTCTGCTTGTACATCTCACTAACCATCGGGCTGAGAGTCCGCCTCTGGGAGTGAGTTTTATTCTAGGCGCCAAATGTATTTCAGGGCCATGGTATTGGGAGTCTCACCAGACTTCATCTGACCAGTAATTCTGGTCATTATTGAATTTTTGGATTTTGTTCCACGTTTCAGCAGTGCACAAGAGTTCCAATCTCTCCACAACCCCTCCAGCATTTGGTACTATCTGATCTGTTGAACTTTGCTATTATTGCTGGGGTGAGTTGATATCTCATTGTTGTTTTGATTTGCATCTCTCTAATGATTAATGATCGTGAGCAATTTCTCATGTGTTTGTTGGCTGTTTGTATATCTTCTTTGGTGAAATGTCTGTTCAAGTCTTTTGCCCAATTGTGAATTGGGTTATTTGTCTTTTTGGTGTTGAGGTGTTGACGATTTTGTAGGTTCTGTAGATTTTGGAGATAAGTCCTTTGTCAGATATGTCATAGGAAAATATTTTCTCCCAATTCGTAGGTTCTTTTTTTACCCTTTTGACGAAATCTTTCCATGTGCACAAGAATTTAATTTTTAGAAGGTCCCAGTCATCTAGCTTCTCTTCTATCTCCTGCATATTCTGGGTTATGCTTGACAGTCTATTTATGTCCTAAATTAGGGCTCCTAGATTTGCCCCTATTTTATCTTTGATGAATTTTGTAGTTTTGGGTTTTACATTTAAGTCTTTGATCCAGTTTGAGTTGTTTTTGTGTATGGGATGAGGTATGGGTCTTGTTTCATTTTTCTGAAGGTGGATATCCAGTTTTGCCAGCACCATTTGTTAAAGAGGTTACCCCTTTCCCATTTAATGGGCTTTGGGCCTTTGTCAAATATCAGTTGTCCATAGATGGATGGGTCTGTGTCTGAGCTTTCAATTCTGTTCCATTGGTCTATCTGTCTATGATTTTATCAATACCATGCTGTTTTGACTACTGTGGCTGTATAGTAGTTCTTAATATCTGAGAGTGTGTGACCTCCTACTTTGTTTTTCTTCTTGAGAAGTGTTCTGCTTATTCTAGGTCTCTTTCCTTTCCATATAAAATTAGTAATAAGTTTTTCCATATCTTTAAAAAAATTTGTTGAAATCTGGATTGGAATTGCGTTAAATATATAGATTACTTTAGGTAGTATTGACATTTTCACAATGTTTAGTCTACCTATCCATGAACAAGGCAGCTTCTTCCATTTATATAGTACCCTTGTTGTCTCTTGTAGCAGTGTTTTATAGTTTTCTCTGTATAAATCTTTTGTGTCTCTGGTGAAGTTTATTCCTAGATATTTTATCTTTTTCATAGCTATAACGAATGATACGTTTTCCCTTATTTCTTTATTAGAGGAGTCCTTGCTGGTGTAGAGAAATCCAACTGAT
>NW_006921773.1:2775519-2780764 GCF_000298275.1 Orycteropus afer afer | reverse complement strand
TATGGTTTCTTTGTTTGCTGTTTCATTTATTTCTGCTCTGATCTTTGTTATTTCCCTGCTTCTAGATACTGTAGGACTCTTTTGTTGTTCTACTTTTAGTTGTTGGAGTTGATGAGTTAGAGTGTTGATTTTGTTTCTTTCCTCTTTCTTGATGTATGCATTTATTGCTATAAACTGTCCTCTGACTACTGCTTTTGCTGTGTCCCATAGGTTTTGGTAGGATGTATCTTCAAACTCATTGTTTCTAGGAATTTTTTTTTTGTTTATTTCAGTTTTTATCTGTTCTGTAACCCAATAGTTTTTAAGCAGAGAATTGTTCAGCTTCCATAGGGTTGATGCTTTTTTCCTTGCTCCTCCTATTATTAATTTCTAGTTTTATAGCATCGTGGTCAGAGAAGACGTTTTGTACTATTTCAATACTTTTGATTTTATTGAGGCTTGTATTATGTCCTAGCATACAGTCTATTCTGGAGAAGGATCCATGTACACTGGAAAAGAATGTGAATTGTGTTTTTGTTGGGTGAAATACTCTATATATGTCTATGAGTCCCAGTTGGTTGAGTGTGTTGTTAAGTTCTTCTGTATCTTTGCTGAGCTTCTTTCCCGTTTACCTGTCTCTCCTTGAAAGTGGTGTTTTAAAGTCTCCCACTATTAATGTAGTGTTGTCTATCATTCCTTTTAATTCAGTTAATATTTGCCTCATGTATTTTGGAGCATTTTCATTGAGTGTGCAATTATTTATTATTGTAACCTCTTTGTCGATTGACCCTCTCAGCATCATGTAATGCCCAACCTTGTCTCTTAAGATGTTTTTCACCTTAATGTCTATTTTATCAGAAATCATAATTACTACCCCAGCCTTTTTTTGGTTTCCATTGGCTTGGTACATTCTTTTCCATCCTTTAACTCTTAATTTGTTTTTATCTTTGTGTCTAAGATGTGTCTCTTGTAGGCAGCAAATCGATGGACTTTCTTTTCTTATCCAGTCAGCCACTCTCTTTCTCTTGATAGGTGCATTTAGTCCATTCACATTGAGTGTAATTTGCGATAGGTATAAGTTGACTGGTATCATTATATTGTGGTTTTTGTCATGTCATTGGTGATTCCTTGGTCTGTGTACATATCTGTGCTGAGTTCAGTTTGTTGGCTATTGCTTTCTCCCTTTTCTTCTTTATAGTTGGTTTTGTGTTTATTAAGCTCATGTGTTTTCCTTCCTTCTGGATTTGCTTAGAAGAATTGTTACTCTTCTCTGTGGTTACTTTGAAGTATATTCTTGTCTCTACATTTTTGGAACAGTGCATGCTGCAAAGACATTGTTGTGTTTTCCTCTCCATATGAGGGCCTGTACCTAGAAGTATTATTCCCTCTGATTGGTTAATTGCTGTTATTGTATGCTGCTTGAGTTCCTTGGTTTTTAAGATAGAATGCTTTATGGTCTTATTATGAATATCTATTTCTGATTTGGTTTTAGAGTTGATGTCACATACCCTGGTTTTGCTGATCTGTGTTGTGGGTTCTCTATTGGTAGGACTTCCTTAAGCATTTCTTGTAGGGTTGGTCTAGTTTTCATAAAGTCTCTTAATTTCTGTTTATCTGAGAATGCCTTGATTTTGTCCTCATATTTGATGGATAATTTGGCTGGATATAGGATTCTTGATTGGAAGGTTTTTTGGTTTTTTTTTTTTTTTTCCTTCAGAGTTTTATATATGCCATCCCATTGCCTTCTTGCCTGCATGATTTCTGCTGAGTAAACAGAGCTCAGCCTAACTGTTTGATTATTATAAGTAATATTTCTTTTATCCTGGGCAACTCTCAAAATTTTTTCTTTGTCTTTGGTTTTGGAAAGTTTGATTATAATATGCCTCGGTGTTTTTCTTTTGGGGTCTATCTTGTGTGGGGTTCTATGAGCTTCTTGAACAAATACCTTTTCTTCCTTCATGATATGGGGGAAGTTTTCTGCTAGCAGGTCTTCCACAATTTTCTCGGTGGTCTTTTTTGCCTCTTCTTGTTCTCAAATTCCAATGAGTGTCATATTGTTTTGTCTCATGTTATCACATATAATTCTTAGGCTCTCTTCATTTCTCTTAAATCTTTGTTCTGATTTTTCATCATACAGGCTAGTGTCCAGGGATTTGTCTTCTAGTTGGGATATGCGATCTTCAGCCAATTCTAATCTGCTCTTTTGAGCTTCTACTGTGTTGTGTAGTTCTATTGTTTTGGTGCTCATGCTTTCCATTTCAGTAGATATTTTCTGCATTTCTGACTGCTGTTTTTGTATGGGTTCTGATTGTACATTAATCTTAATATTCTGTTCCTCAATGATTTTCCTGAGTTCCTCCAGGGAACTGTCTGTGTTCTCCTTGTTTATCTTTGGGGTTTCCTTAGGCTTTTTTATAGCTATATAAACATATCTTCTAAACTCCTTCTCAGTTCTATTGCCTCCTCTTCCTCTATGTGTAAGGAGACATTTGTGGTTTTGCTTCTAATTCCTTCTCCTGTTTTTTTTTTTTTTTGTTGTTGTTGTTTGTATGTTTGTTTGTTTGATGTGAGGTTGCCTGTTGTTTCCTAGACATTTCGAGGTTGTCTTTAGTTGCTGGTTACATGTTGATTTGTTTTGTCTTGGTTTTATGGTTTAATATTTTGAAATGGTGAAGCTGGTGTATTTTATTTTATTGTTGATTCAGGTATGCTGGATCACTCTGCTATTTTCTTTGTGATGGTGGAATCACTGTGTGGAACGTGGATATGTATTTCTGTTTGCCATAAAGAGGGTTTAGAGTTCAAAGCAGGAGGTTTTATGGTAATTGGCTGAATATGGTTTCTTCTATGTAATGAGTGAAGATATTGGCTGAAAAGGTGGGAGCAGAAAAAGGAAAGCTTGGTGTTGCTAGGGTCAGTTTCTAGGGCTTTGAGTGTCCTGATACTGATGACATTGTTGTTGTTATTGTTATGTGCCACTGATGACATACTACTGTTATTTACAAGCCTGCAGCTCAATTTCAGGAAAGATTCCTGTCAGAGAGTTGTCACTTTCCACCAGGCTCAGGCACACTCAAAGACCCCACTTCTGAGACCCCTCGGCACCAAAAAGCTGATCCAAGGCAAATTCCTGGGACCACACTCAGCCACAAATTCCTCTTTCTCCACCCCATCTGCCCACCATGCTTTTGCAATCCTCCCAGATGGCGAATGGCTTGGGAGTTTGTCTGTAATACCACCCACCTGCAATGCCAAAGATGCATGCAATTTCAGCTGTGCTGGAGTCAGGAGAGTATCTGTTAGTAATTTGTGGTACCAATATCAGTGACAAAGATAAGCACAGACCTCTCAATGTCTCCCAAGGTGACTCAAGCCCACTCAATGACCCACTGGAGGAGAGTGAGCTCACCCTCCTGGAGCACCAGTGAGTTCTCTGCTTGGGTTTCAGTGGTGCTGCACACTCCCATTTGGACCTAGCTGACCCAAGTTACCAATAAAATCAGGTTCTGAAGATAGATCCTTGGGGTGATTGCTGGGATGATGGTTTGGTCACTGTTATGCTGATATAAAGTGTCTTCTTCCTTGACTCAAGGATATCTGAGGTGGCCGCCCTTCCCTCCAGTCAGTGAATGCCCCAGAGAAGTTTCCAATGGCCTCTCTCAGATGCCCATCTGTCCTCCGCCAGATAGATCTTCCTTAAATAATCTCCCTGTGCCTTTCCTCTAATTCTACTCTTCTGTGTTTGGTGCAAGCTGATTCATTGAGCTGTTCAGAGCACCAAAATCCCTAATTCAAAATTCTGTACCTAGTTTTTCAAGCACTAAGATTCTAGGTGGAAATAGCATGGTGATTACTGACCATACTCTATTTTGAATACCACCACAAAAAAAGTTAATGAACCCTCTTATCAAAATAAAAAAGAAGAAAGTAATACATATTTGGCAAACACAAAATCAACAACATTGAAGGAAATGAAATGAAAATCCATAAACAAAAATGACTCATTACATAAGATTAAGCAGAAAAAAGAAACTTTGAACACAACAACAACAAAAAAAGAACAACAAAATGACAGCAATACATTCACATCTACTGATAATCGTACTGAATGTAAATGGTTTAAATGCACCACTTGAGAGACAGAGAGAGAGAGAATGGATTAAAATTAAAAAAAAAAAAAAGGCTCATCAATATGTTGCCTACAAGGGATACAATTTAGACACAAAGACATAAATAGATTAAATATCAAAGAATGGAAACAATATATCAAACCAACAGTATCAAAACAAGAGCAAGATTGGCAATATTAATCTCTGACAAAATGACTTTAAGTAAAACCCATCACAAGGGAAAGATAAGTGAATTATATAGTGATTAAAGGATCAACCCACTGAAAAGACATGACAATAATAAATATTTATGTACCCTATGACAGAAATCTAGAATACACAAAAAAGACTTGTAACTTTCCAAAAGTATTGAAAAGAAAAATAAATAGTTTCACAATAACAGTAGGAAATTTCAACTTACCACTTTCAATGAAGGATAGAACAACTAGAAAGGAACCCAACAAAGATGCAGAAGATCTAAATAACACAATCAACAAACTTGACATCATATGCATATTTAGAACACTCTATTCAACAATGACAGAATACACTTTTTTATCAAACATAGATGGCCATTCACCAGAACTGACAATTATTTTGGTCACTAAGCAAACCTCAATAAACTCAAAAACATAAAAATGTTACAAGCATCTTATTTTATCACAATGTTACAAGACTAGAAACCAACAGCAGGAAGACTAAGGGAAAAAATCAAATACATGATTACTGATTTAAACATTTCTTAACAGCAACTGGGTAAGAAGAAATTAAATGGAATTTTTAAATTCCCAGAATAACATGAGAATGAAAATACAGCATACCGTCACTTGAATGACACAGCAAAATCAATGCTCAGAGGAGAATTTATAGTAATAATTGCATGTGTTAAAAACAAAGAAAAAGCTAAAATCAATAGCTTAAGTCTAAAACTCAAACATAGTGCATAAGACACCTGACTGCTAACCAGAAGACTGGCAGTTCAAACCCACCAGCCTCTCCTCAGAAGGAAGGTTGGGCAATCTACTTCTGTAGTGATACCACCTTGCAAACCCAAGGAGAGGTTGCTATGAGTCAGGTCTGACTCCACAGCACATAAGAACAACAACAATAACAACAAAACTCAAACAAGTAGAAAAAAGATCTACAAAAGAAGCCCA
>NW_006921773.1:2764709-2775274 GCF_000298275.1 Orycteropus afer afer | reverse complement strand
AGGGCTGACTCGACGGCACATAACAACAACAACAACAAGATGTTAATTGTTTCAGAGGATTAACAAAATTGAGAAACAACTGGCCAAATTGACAAATAAAAAAAGAGAAGAAGATGCAAACAACCAAAATAAAATATGAGATGGGTCACTTTACAACACAACCAAATGAGTTAAAAAGGACCATAACAGGATATTATAAAAAATTGTTCCCCAACATATTTGCAAGCCTAGGAGAAATGGATAAATTTCTAGGAACATACTACTTGCATAAATTAACACAAACTTAGGTAAAAATTTGAACAGATTCATAATAAAAGAAGAAATGGAAGAAGTCATTAAAAAAAAAGGAAAGAAAAGAGAAAACAACTCCCAGTACAAAAAAAGCCCTAGCCCAAACTGCTTCCAAACATGTTCTTCCAAACATTGAAAGAATTGGCACCAATTCTCCTCAAAACTATTCCAGAATATAGAAAAAGCAGGAATAATTCATCATGATCAAATGGGATTCATACCAGGGATTGAAGAATGGTTCAACACTATAACATTGATCAATGTAATTCACCAAATTAATAAAACAAGAATCACATGTTTGTGATAATTGATACAGATGAAGCATTTTATAAAATCCAACACAAATTCCTGTTAAAAACTCTCAGGAAAATAAGAGAAAACAAATTCCTCAACATAATTTAGGTCATATTTTCAAAACCAACAACCAATATTATTCTCAGTGGAGAGAGATGTTAAGCATTCCCCTTTAAGAGCAATAACATGACAAGGATGCCTGTTATCACCAGTCTTATTCATTGTACTGGAAGTGCTCACTAGAACAATAAGGCAAGAAATGCAAATAAAGGGTATCCAAATTGTTAACAAGGAAGTAAAGCTATCCTTATGTATACATTTCATGATCCTACATACAGAAAACTCTAAAGACTCCACAAGAAAGTTGGTGGAACTAACAGACACCTTCAATAAAGTGGCAGGGGACAAGAGCAACACTCAAATAACAGTTTGTTTGTTTGTTTGTTTGTTTTCCCTCTACACTAAGAAAGAGAACTCCAAAAAGGAAATCAGGAAGATATCATTTACAATGGTCCTCAAAGAGATAAAATACCTAGTAATACACTAATTAGGAATGTTAAATACTTATATAGAGGAAGCTACAAAACATTATTGTAAAAACCCAAAAGAGATAACACGTTTGTAAAAAAACAGAAGAGATTTACGTAAATGGAAAAACAAATCATGCCCACAGATAGAAAGAATTAAGATTGTGAAAATGTCACTACTATCCAAAACAATAAATATATAGATATAATACTGTCTCCACCCAAATTACATTAACATTCTCAGAGGTCCCAGATAGCTAAAAAATTATTGAAAGAGAGCAAAGTAAAAAGTGTCACACTTGTCAAATTCAGAAGCTACTACAAGGGCATGGCAGTCAAAAACAATCTGGTACTGCTACAATAGGCACATAGACCAATGGATCAAAACTAAGAATCCAGAAAGAAAGTCATCCAGCTATTTGCATAGGGTTGTTGTTGTTGTTGTTATGTGCTGTCAAGTTGGACCTGACTCATAGCAACCCCTTCTTGGGTTTCCGAGGCAGTATCACTACGGAAGTAGATTGCCCCATCTTCCTTCCGAGGAGTGGCTAGTGGGTTTGAACCACCAGCCTTCTGGTTAGCAGTCAAGTGCTTTAGCCGCTATGCTACCAGAGCTCCCTTACATAGGGTTGAAGTCCAGTCAATTGGGAAGAGCTAGTTTCTTTAACAAATGGGTCTGACAAAATTGGATATGTGTTCGCAGAAAATGAAATAGGAGTCATAAGTCACACCATACACAAAAACTAACTTAAGATGAACCAAAGACCTAATCTCAAAGGGTAAATTATAAAGTTCAGGGAAGAATAAATAGGGACAAAGTAAGGGTCCTAATACAAGGCACAAATAAAATATCCAACATAAATAAAATTGCACAAACAGCAGACAATAAACCACACAACTGGTACCTACTAAAAATTAAATATTTATACTCATCAGAAAAAAAAAAAAATCACCAAAAGATTTCCTACATATTGGGATATATATTTTTGGCAACAACATATCTGACCGGAGTCTAATCTCTAAAATTTATAGAAAACTCCAATATCTCAGCAGGAAAAAGACACAAGATCCGACTGAAACATTGGCAAGGGACCCAAACAGACATTTCATCAAAGGAAGACATTCAGATGACTAGCAAATACATGAAGAGATTCTCATGATCATTAGCCATAATTGTTAGGTGCCTTCAAGTCAACTCCAACTCATAGCAACACTATGTACAACAGAACTGAACACTACAAAATATTACACAATCCTCACAATGCTTGCTGTGCTTGAGCCCATTGTTGCAGCCACAGTGTCAAACCATCTCATGGAGGTCCTTCCCCTTTTTCTCATATTCTCCACTTTACCAAGCATGATATCCCTCTCTAGAGACTGATTCCTTCTGACAACATGACCAAAATAGGTGAGACAAAGTCTGGCCATTTTCACTTCTAAGGAGCATTCTGGCTGCACTTCTTCAAGGATAAATTTGTTCATTGTTCTAGAAGTCCATGGTAATTTCAATATTCTTTGTGAACATCACAATTCAAAAACATCTTTTTTTCTTTTGTCTTCCTTATTTGTTGTCCAGTTTTCAGATGCTTATGAGGTGAATGAAGATACCAAGTGACATACTTGCTCTTTAACACTTTAACGAGCTTCCTTGCAGCAGACTTGCCCAGTGCAATATATCTTCTGATTTCTTGAATACTGCTTCCATAGGTATTGATTGTGGATCCAAGTGAAATGAAATCCCTGAAAACTTCCATCTTTTCTCCATTTTCCATGATGTTGCTTATCAGTCCATTTGTGAGAGTTTTGATCATCTTTATGTTGAGGTGTAATCCATACTGAAGACTGTAGTCTTTGATCTTCATTAGTAAGTGCTTCAAGTCATCTTCACTTTCAGCAAACAAGGTTGTGTCATCTGCATGTCACAGGTTGTTGATGAGTCTTCTTCCAAACCTGACACAGTGTTCTTCTTCATATAGTCCAGCTTCTCAGATTATTTGCTCAGCAAACAGATTGAATAAGTATGGTGAAATGATACAACCATTATGCACACCCTTCCTGATTTTAAATCCTGCAGTATCCTCATCTTGCATTCATTAGACAGCCTCTTGGCCTATGTAAAGCTTCCTCGTGAGAGGAAGTAAGTGTTTGGGAATTCTTATTTTTCACAAATTTTATCCTTATTTTGTTAAGCTTTGGCATAGTCAATAAAACACTAGTAAACATCTTCTTGGTATTCTTTGTTTTCAGCCAAGATCAATCTGACATCAGCAATGATATCCCTCATTCTACATGCTCTTCTGAATCCAGGTTGAATTTCTAGCAGTGTCCTGTCAATATACTGCTGCAACTGTTTTTGAATGATATTCAGCAACATTTTGCTTGTGTGTGATATTAAAGGATATTGTTCAATAATTTCCAATTTCTGTTAAATCACCTTTCTTTGCAAGGGCTTCAAATGCTGATCTCTTCCAGTAGTTTGGCCAGTTAACTGTCTTCCAAGTTTCTTGGCAAAAATGAGTAAGTGCCTCCAGTGCTGCACTGGTTTGTTGAAATACCTGAATGGGTATTCTGTGAATTCCCAGAGCCTTGTTTTTCACCAATCCTTCAGTGCAGCTTGGACTTCTCCCTTCAATACCATTGCTTCTTGATCATATATTTCCTTCTGAAATGTTTGAACCTCAATCAATTCTTTTTTTTTACAGTGACTCTCTGTGCTCTTTCCATCTTCTTTTGATACTTCCTATATTGTTCAACATTTTGCCCATAAAATCCTTCAATATTGCAAATCGAGGCTTCAATTATTTTCATCAGTTATTTCAGCTTGAACATGTTCTTTCCTTTTGCTTTTCTTACTCCAGGTCTTGGAACATTTCGTTATAATAATTCACTTCATTTTCTCAAGCAGGCTGTTGAAATCTTCTTTTCACCTTCTTTACTTCATCATTTCTTCCATTTGCTTTAGCTACTCTGTATTCAAAAGTAAGTTTCAGAGTCTCTTCTGACATCTATTTTGGTCTTATTTCTAAAGATCTTTTGCTTCCCCTGTCTTTTTAAAGACCTTTTGATTTCTTCACGCATGATGTTCATGATGTAACAACTTGTCTGGTCTTTGGTCACTGGTGTCCAATGCATCAAGTGTATTCTTCAGATGGTCTCTAAATTTGGGTAGGACATAATCAAGGTCATATTTTGGCTCTTAGGGTCTTGTTTTAATTTTCTTCTCCTTCAACTTGAACCTGCATATTAGCAATTGATGGTCTGTTCCACAGTCAGTTCCTGGCCTTGTTTTGACTGAGCATATTGAGTATCTTTATCACCTCTTTCCACAGATGTCATCAATCAGATTCTTGTGCATTCTATCTGGAGAGATCCATGTGTATAGTCACTGTTTACATTGTTGGAAAAAATAGGTGCTTGAAATGAATAAGTTGTTGATAATGCAAAGTTCTATCCTCTGATCTCTGGCCTCATTTCTATCACCAAGGCCATATTTTCCAACTATCGATGATTTTTCTTTGTTTCCAACTTCCACATTCCTATCACCAGTAATTATCAATCCATCTTAATTGCATGTTTGATCCATTTCAGACAGCAAAAGTTGGAAAAAAAATCTTCAATTTCTTCATGTTTTGCTTTCATATTTGATGTATAAATTTGAATAATAGTCATATTAGCTGGTCTTCCTTGTACACGTATGGATATTAACTTATCATTAACAGTGTTGTACTGCAGGATAGATCTTGAAATGTTCTTTTTAATCCTGAATGAATGACACAACATTCCTGTTTAATTTGTCATTCCCTTAATAAGAGGCCATATGATTGTCTGATTCAAAATGTGCAAAATCAGTCCATTTCAGCTTACTAATGCCTAGAGTATTGATCTTTAGGTGTTTCTTTTCATTTTTGACAACTTCCAGTTTTCCTTTATTCATATTTTGTACATTCCACATTTTGTATACTTTGATTCTTACTGAATGCTTACAGATGTTTCTTCCCATTTTGAGTCATACCCCACCAACAAATGAAGGTCCAGAAATCCTTTTTCCATCCACATCATTAAGGCTGACTCTACCTTGAAGAGCCAGCTCTTCCTTAGTCTTACTATGAGTGCCTTCCAACCTGAGGGCTCATTTTTTTGACAATATATAACATTTCACTGCCATTCATAAAGCTTTCCAGTAATATATAAGACAGTGTTTCACTGCTATTCATAAGGTTTTCAATGACCAATTTTTTCAGGAGTGGATAGTCCCTATCCTTCTTCCCATTTGTCTTAGTCTGGAAGCTGCACTGTTCATCATGGGTGACCCTGCTTGTATTTGAAATACTGGTGGCCTAGCCTCCAGCCTCAAAGCAACATACAAGCCACCACAGGGTAAGTAACTGACAGATGTGTGTTGGTCATTAGAGAGATGCAAATCAGGGAATGGAAATTAAAATGAGATATAATCTTACCCTAACAATAATAGCAATGATCAATATATTTATATATGTGAAATAAAGCCATAAATGCTAGTGAGATTGTGGGAAGATTGGAACTCTTCTCATAATGGGAAATGTTACGGTGCTTTATTAAAAAGTTAGGAATGAAATACCATGTGATCCAGCAATCCCACTCAGAAATGAATATATTCTGGAGGAATAAGACTTATAGACATATGTCACTCTTGGTCAATAATGCTATAATATAGCATTATACACAATAGCAAAATGAAGGAAATAACTTAAATTTCCATTGCTGGATGAATAAACAAATTTTGGCCTATAACCACAAGGGTATAGTATGCATCATAATATATAATGATGAATCTATGAAACATCTCACAATATGAATAAATCTGGGTGATATTATGATGAGTGAAATAAATCAATTATAAGAAGGTTTATATGGTATGAGACCCCTGTTATAAAAAGTCAAGAGTAATTTTACACACAGAAAGAAACATTCTTTGATGGTTGCCAGGTATGGGAAGGGAAAGGGAAACTCATCAAATAGATAGTAAACATGTGTTAATTCTGATGAAGGTAAAGACAATACCCAATGTGGAGGAATCAGCACAATGTAACTGCGGTGTAGTGAATTACTTAGTGTGGCTTTTCTAGCCATAAGTCTTTGTAAACTCTGTGGTGGAATTTTCTGTGAGCAACTGAGGAGCTCCTGATTATAAAAGTTATCCACCTGAGGTATTTCTCTTGGGCATAACACAAAGCAATGTTCTGGGAGTTTCCTGCTCTCTCTCAGGTGCTTAGAATTCTGATGTTCTGATTGGTTAGTTTGGTCACTCTGCCAGGCTCAAAAGGAGGCCTCCTAGAGGCAGAAGAAGTCTCTCTCTGACTGCTGGTTGAGGAAGATGTACTACTGAAAGAGATACGTGCTCCTGGGAAAGAGACACTAGAGACATGCATTGCTGAGTGAGACACCAAGGGACATTCACTGTTGGAAGAGAGAATGTGAGAGACTGTTAGGAGAGAGACTGTGGGCTGGGAGAGAGACTGAGCGTTTTTCCCAAAATTGAATTGTAGCCTGGTGCTTCCCTAATAAACTCCATAATCTGTGAGTTCTGTGTGGCCACTGCAGTGAATTATCAGACCCAGGAGAGAGGTGGTGGGTGCTTTGGGAGGAACAGTTGGTGAAAGGGTTGGAGGGAGGCAGCATGTCTGGCCTTGCAGGGATACACTTTGGGTTACTGATGGTGATCCTATCTTCCTCTTGTGGGGTTAGAGGAGGTCAGGAGTTGTGACCCTCTTGTCCTTTTAGCAGTGACCAAGACAAATGACAACACTGAGAGTTCACAAGAATAAAAGACTACTAAGGTAAATAATATACCTATACCATCTTGTAATAATAATAATAACAGACAGTAATTTGTGAGTGAATACATAAGTAGGTATGTATGCTAAATAAATGTGGAGGTCATACAGGAATCTTCCTATGTGAATATGAAGGTATAATTGTGTATTTGTCTACATATATATTTGTATGTGCTGCATGTATATTCATATGCATAATAAAGCTCATAGAAAGGCAAAAGTATGGAGTCTCCTTAATATAAACAAACACTTAGTAGGAGTAATCTACTGGGCTGGAATACTGCAGACAATAGTCTCTGGAAATATCTAAATCAATTGGTATAATGTAGAACATAAAGATAATATTCTGCATCCTAGTTTAGTGAGTAGCATGTGCAGTTTAAAAAGTTTACAAGCAGTGATCTAAGACACAACTATGGGGCTCTTCCCAGACAGAACACAGAAGAGTGAACAAAACCAAAAACTCAAGGAAATAGCTAATCCAAACTACTAATAGCCCACATGAAAACAGCTTCCTCCAACCTGAGACCAGAAGAAATAGATGGTGCCCAGCTACCACTACTGATCTTTCTGATGAAGGTCCCAGTTAGAAGGAGAGAAATATGTAGAACAAATTTCAAATTGATAAAAAAGACCAGACTGACTACTCTGATACAGACTTGAAGAAACCTCTAGCTTATTCCCCTAAGTAACCCTTCTAACAAGGAACTAAAGCCACTCCCAAAGGCTACCAAATAGTATAAAATAAACAACACCAACGAGGAGTATGTTTTTTAGATCAATTATACAAAACCAAAAAAGCAACATTTGCCAAAAAACAAATGTGAGAAGGCAGGAAGAGGCAGGGATACTGGACAAATGGAAATGGGAAACCTGGGGTGGAAATGAGAAAGTACTGATACATTCCAGAAACTATAACCAATGTCACAGACCAATTTGTGTATAAGTTATTGAATGGAAAACTAATTTCCTGGGTAAACTTTCACTGAAAGCACAATAAAATGTTCCCAGAAAACCCAACATTATTTAATAACAGTATATCAATATTGGTTTATCAATTGTAACAAATGCTCATATGAATATAAAATAATAATAATAAGGAAAACTGGTTAAGGAATAAAAAGAAGTATATGAGAACTTTCTGTGCTTTGTGCACAAATTTCCCATAACTTAAAATTTTTCTAGAAATACAAATTCCATTATTTAAAAAAAAAGATATCAGCATGAGAAAATAGATAAGTGCTTTCCAATGGCTAGGGGAAGGGGAAGGATAGATGCTTAATTGCAAAAAAGTCATGGGAAATAATATTTCAGGTGATAAAAAAGTATTCTGCTTTGAGTTTGGTGGTGATTATACAAGAATACATATTTTAAAATGTAATTGAATAATACCATTTTTAAAAGGTGACTTTTTTATAATAAGTTAATTATAGCTCAATTAAACATGTTTTTTTTTTTTTTTAATCTGTGTATTATGTCAGTGCAGGTGATTCCCAAGTCATCATTTTTTTTTTTAACTTTTCTGTTAAATCTGTATTAATATAATGCCTCTGGTAGCGCAGTGCCCAAGGCACTTGACTGCTAACCGGAAGGCTCGCAGTTTCAACCTACCAGCCACTTCTCAAAAGGAAGGTTGGGCAATCTACTTCATAGTGACACTGCCTCAGAAACCCAAGGAGGGGTTGCCATGAATTGGGTCTGACTCGATGGCACATAACAACAACAACAACTCCACAAAATCAGTAAAAACAGCCTGTTACTCTTAAAACTTTGTGCTTGAATATGGCTGCTCTACCTCCTGGAATAATGCCAATCCATGCCTCAGTTCAGCCAGTAGAGAAAGAACAAGGAAAAGGAAAAGATATTTATTTTGAGATGTCAATTAGAAATGTACTTGACATGTTCATCCAAATCCTAGTGACAAGAGTGTGAAAATAAACAAAGATAACCTGATTGAGAACACACAGAAGCTATTTATTCAGAGTCTGCAAAGGAGTAAGCCACCAACTCTTACATTTGGCATTAACTCAAAGGCAAGTAAGTGATTTAAAGCATTATAATAAAAATAGAGAGAGACAGAGACAGAGAGAGGTGACTTGAGATATGCTTTGATTGACGGTTGTTGGAATGGGAATCTGGATAGGAGATAACTGGACGTGAGAATTTTATATGCTTAATTTGGGATCATATTTGTCTTTCTCTAGTTGGTCCTGAATAGGAAGCAGGAACAAAAAGTTTAAAAGTGGTAGATGTTGTATAAGTCTTAGATGACATGGGTCATTGTTGCAGAAATTATAGTTTGGCTTCCAAGTAAGGTTGTATAAGAAGTTGTGAGTCAGAGTTCAATTGTCATGTACAGTGTGTATATCCAATTCTTCAAGTGATTAGTTACATGACTACAATTTTATTTTTTTAAAAAAGTAGCTGGGAAATATAATTTGAATTTATGGGTGGATATTTTTCAGCTACATTTCTATTTCAATGGGGGGGAAAACATTATCTGTGAGCCCCTCAGACAGCTAAATATTTATACATGTTTATTCACATACATATAGTATGCTTAATTAAACCTAAGAGAGATAACCACTACCTGTCTGTCAATTAGCTATAATATGATGGCTATTTATTACGGTTATGTTGGAAGCTGTGTCACCAGAAATTCAAACAATAGGGTCATGCATGGTAAATATGTAACATAGTTGTTTCCAAACTAAGACACAATAGGAAAAAAGAATTGACAGTCTACTTCCAAAAATTAACCAATGAAAACCTTATGTACAACAATAGAACACTGTGTGACTTGCTTGTTTTGGACGCATTATCAAGAAGGATCAATCTCCAGAGCAGGGCATGATGTTTAGTGAAGTAGAGGGAGTAGATGTTCAACAACGACATTGGAGACCCTCACTGAGATGCATTGACACAGTAGCCACAACAATAAATTTTAAAAAGAAAATGTATATATATATATATATATATATATTTAAATAATTATTATACTTTGGGTTCACAGTAGAATTTGTTTTACATTCAACAGTTCATGTACACTTGGTTTCACTCCCTGTTCACCATTCCCAACCCTTACCCACTTTCTTCCTCTCCCCATCCCTGTGTCCTTCTTAGTTATGCACTCTTGTCTGTCCATCTATCCCTTCATGTGAATGCTGTCCCTCTGGTACCCAATGGGACATTGCTTCAAAGGGTGTATCTCTGTAGACTAAGTGGCTGCATTGCCCTGGTTGGTTGTTCTGCATATAAGTCTTTCTACTATTGGGAAGAGAGCCAGTCCTTGGGAGTGAGTCCTATCCCAGGCCCAAAGTGTATCCCAGGGCTGTAGTCTTGGGGGTCCCACCAGACAACATCCAACCAGTAATTCTGGTCTGACAACAACAAATTGAGCATGCTTGCTATTGTGAGGTTGACACAGGACAGCACAACATTTTTTTTTTTTTTTCTGTTGTACATGAGGTTTCCATGTCAGAGTTAACTTGATAGCAATATCTATTTATCTAAGATGTATAACCTCAAAATTCCATCCAATTATTGCTTTTATTCAAAAGTCTTAGGTATCTGAGTAATATATATTTCCCTCTCCAGTCCCTGTTATCAGAAAAATACAATATGTGATTTCCTGTTGGTC
>NW_006921773.1:2757227-2764609 GCF_000298275.1 Orycteropus afer afer | reverse complement strand
AACCTCACTGCTGTTGAGTAGGATCTGACTCATAGCTACCCCCCTTTGGGTTTCTGAGATGGTATCTCTGCTGAAGTAGATTGCCCAATCTTCCTTCTGAAGAGTTGCTGGTGGGTTTTAATTACCAGCCTTCTGGTTAGCCATCAAATGTCTTAGACACTATGCCATCTGAGTTTGTAGAAACAAAATAATTGCACTTCAAGCTGTCATTAAGAAGATGATTTCTCTCTCTGGGCTATAAGTCTTCAACCATTTTCTTCTATGGTTCCTCACTTAACCCTGTGTGAGGTTTACTATTTCTTCATTATCTTCCCTGCCAAATTGGCCACATCTAAGTAAGCATTGGATAATATGATTTTTATGAGAGCTATACAATTTTTCCAACTTACATTTTACAAGTTAGTTTTGGGTACTCCATTGATATTACTGCAAGGATTCAATAATCAGAGGTACCTCAAGCAAGATTACTGGTATTTTTGCAATTTAATTTCTTAAAAACTTGAGTAGGCTCCTTCCATTGTCTCTGGTCAATTCTGATACAATGATATTTAAAAATAACCACTGAGCCTAAATACTCTAGTCTTTTCTTTCCTAGACGTGGATCTGTCCATTTCTCTAAATTTAAAAAACAAAATAAATTTTAAATAATAAAGCTTATAGCCATCTAAAGCAATATGTTTGAATGGAAAGGAAAGGACCTTTATTTCATTTATGCTTTTTGGCTAGCTTACATTATTTGAAAGAAAACCATTACTAGGGGTTGCTTCAGAAAGCTCAAGGGCACAATAATTCCCTGCCCCTTAAGAGCTACCCTTTGTTTCAGCTTTAGTTTGGAGTTATTTTTTTTTCCCCCTATCTTTGTGGACCTTAGTCATCTAGAAATACAACGCATAGACAACAAAATATTCCTAACAGAAATGTTTGCGTAAAGGCGGACAGAAATGTTTGCATAAATGGTTAGATTTATGCCAAATCCATCTCTATTTTATAGGACTTTACAAAAAGCACAAAGAAACAGCTACACATACCAATCAATATTCTAAATTTCTGTTTTCATTTTCTCCCCCAATCCCTAATTTTTTCTCCTAGAATTGCAAGCTCTCTGCTGGTGTAGTAGGTAAAACATTTGGCTGAACCAGAGGTCAGTGGTTTAAATCCACTAGCTGCTCCACATGAGACAAATTAAGAAATCTATTTCCATAAAGATTTACAGCCTTGAAAACCCATTGGGGTCACCATGAGTCATAATTGATTCAAAGACAGTGGGCTTGGTTTGAGTACTGGCTTATACTTGGTTTATAAGAAACCATAGTTTCTCCAGGAAGCTCTAGATTTGTAGACTGTGCTCTTCTGTCCCTGATGCCACTATTACATTGCTAAGTCATGCCAGCATAGTGCCTAATGCACTTGACTGCTAACCAGAAGGCTGGTGGTTCAAATCCACCAGCCACTCCTCTGAAGGAAGGTTGGGCAATCTACTTCCACAGTGATACCTCCTCGGAAACCCGAGGAGGGGTTGCTATGACTCAGGTCTGACTCGACGGCACATAACAACAACAACAACAAGCCATGCCACATTTTAAAATTTTTATTATGCAGGCATCCTATTTTTAGGTACTAATTTGCATATTGGTTTAGATATAATTTCTTAAGGAGTCTGCAAAACTTCTTATAACATGGATGAATCTATAGAACATTATGCTGAGTGAAATAAGTTAATCACAAAAGAACAAATATTACATAGTCTCACTTTTATAAAAAGTCAAGAATAGGAATATACACACAAAGCAACATTCTTTGCCGGTTACCAGGAAAGGGAAGGGGAGGGGAGGGAAAGTCATTTTGTAGATAATAGACACTTGTTAGTTTCGGTGATGGGAAAGTCAATAACCAATATGGGTGAAGTCTGCACAACTTGGACAAGGTAAATGAAGACACTAAGAAGTATAGAAGATAAGGAACAATTTTGGTAAATGTTATAGCATATAATTCTGCTACAATTATAACAACCAAAAAATATGTATGTGGTTACATAAGTAGTAGTTGTTGTTGTTGTTATGTGCCATCGAGTTGGACCCGACTCATAATGATCCCTCCTTGGGTTTCTGAGGCAGTAAGTAGAATGTATCCATATAAAAATACAGGAAGGCTCATGTGACTATATGGTTGTGCATGTACTGGTGTATCTATAGGCATATGTTTAGACCTTCTTATGTGTACTGCATATACATTCATGCATATTGTAAAGCAAATAGAGGACACAGTTACAGATACTTTCTACACATAACCAAACATCTTGCAGTGTTTATTTTGTTTGATGACTTGGGACCATAATCTCAAAGGATAACTTGGTCAGTTGGCATGACATAGTTTCTAAAGATAATGTTCTACATCTTAGTTTGGTGGGTAACATCTGCTTCTGAGTGGTCATTTTAGATACAACTCTTGCTCTCTATTCATCTGGAATCTGGAACAAAAGAGAAGGAAACCAAAGGCTCAAAGAAGAAATCAGTTCATAGGATTAATAGCCCATGTAAATCACAGCCTCTTCTAGCCTGAGACGAGAAGAAATAGATGGCGTCTAGCTACCACTACTTACCATTCTAATCGGGGACAAAACACAAGGTCATAGATAAAAGTGGGGAAAATGTATGTTAAAAAAAAAAAAATCAAATTCCAGACTTACTGGGCCTGTAGGGACTAGAGGAACCCTTGAGATTATAGCTCTAAGATACCTTTTGAATTTGGAACAAAAGCCAATCCTGGTAGGCATCTTTAATCCAAATAATAAATTGGTTTTTAAATAAATATTATCTCCTGTGATTATTTTCTCCCTTAAATAATCAACTATATGAAACCAAATTATCAACATTTTTCCTAAAACAAAGATGAGAAGTTAAGGAGAGGCAAGGAAGGCAGAATAATGGGTGCAGAACAAAAAGAAAGAACATGATGGGTATTTTGACACTTTGTGTGAATTATAGAACAAATTGTATAAATATTGTTAAAGGAAAACTAATTTGATATGTAAACTTCCACCAATAGACACTCTGGTGGTGTAGTGCCTAAGGCATTTGACTGTTAACCAGAAGGCTGGTGGTTCTAACCCACAAGCCATTCCTCATGAGGAAGATTGGGCAATTTACTTCCATGTAGATACCCCCTCAGAAACCCAAGGATGGGTCGCTATGAGTCGAAAATGACTCGACAGCAGTGAGGGTTTTTTTTTTTTAAATAAACAAATAGACATTTATTTATGTATTTATTTTCATATGAAATTCCAAGATCTTAGGTTGGATTTCCTCTGTGAGTTCAACACATCCTTCTGCTCACATTAAATTGACTAGACCTTTCACTTATGTTCACACTAAGCTCAAATGATTAAGAATTCAAGAACTAGGCAAAAAGTTTGTGATTTGTATCCAGAGTGGCCTTGAAAGACAGACCTGGCAATCAGTTTCTGAAATTTCACAGCACTGAAAATCCTATGAAGCAGTTATACTCTGTACACACACATAAGTTCTCCATGTGTCAGATATACCTTTACAGCAACTAATAAGAATAATAACAATAGCTTTAGTGGAAATGTAGGTGATATAAACTATATTCTGAGTGAGGAAATTAAAAAGATATTGCAAGATTTAATAATTTGTCTTTCAGTACCATAGTATGAATGTACTATATTTTATTTTGTTATTGATAATCATTAAAATTGCTTCTTTATTTTTTTCTTTGTGTTCTTGTTTTTCTGTTACCCACAATTCTAACATAAATAATTTTTGCAATAATAAGTATTTCAATATAATAGTTTCTAATGTTGAAGTTGCTGGGTCAAGAAAATAAGCACTTTAAATTTTATGTTAAGTTGAGATAGGTAGATCAAAGTTTTGCCTCCTTTTAATTTAGTGGCATCAGGGTTAGTGCAAAGGAACAACAATTGTCCTCTCCAAAGAGTCACTAGAGAATCTTTGGTTCTCCTTCAATAAACATAGCCATCTAGTTCTTTGTAGGTAATTTTTGTATTTTTACATTTTGACTGCTTTGGCTCATTAAAGTTTCTCTTAAGAGTACTGAATCAAAAACTGATGATATATCAATAATTTAGGTTGAATTAAATCAGAATCAGTAATATATTAGACAGAACTTCACTGCTATTTAAAAAAAAATTCACTGGCCAATTCTTCGAGAAGTGGATGATCCCTTCTTTCTTCCAAGTCTGCCTTGGTCTGGAAGCTCTACTGAGACCTGTCCACTATGGGTGACCTGCCATGTATTTGAAATACCTGTGACGTAGCCTCCAGCCTCACAGCAATACACAAGCCTCCACAGTATGACAAACTGACAGATGAGTGTTTGTCAGAATTAGAATACATTGAAAAACTAAGAGACAGTCATAGGTCATACCAGTAATAATTTTACGTGGGGTTATTTTATATAACCCACATGGAGTTGACCTTAAATTTAGAAGAATAAAGAGAAAGAATGTAGTCCAAGAGAAGATTAAGGACTCAGAAAGCTTAGCTAATTGGGTTTTTATAATACCGTTAGTTCTTTCTATTAGCTCAGACTTTATGGATGGTCAGAGCAATGAAGTCTTTGATAAGTAAAACACATCTTACATATTTCTTTAATTACTTGTCCAGTAAAATAAGCTCCCCTGTCACTATAAAAATTTTTGGAGCTCCCCACATAGGCATTATATTTTCAAGAATTCTTAGGTACAAATGTTACAGTGGTATCGTGCCTAGAACAAGCTTCCACCCAATGTGAAAATCTGCAAATCATCACTAACACATATTTGTAACCATTTGAAGGTGGAAGCAGGATAATATCTAACAGCCATTCAAGCATAGGCCCTAAAGGGAATGGGTATTTTCAAGGTGTAACTTGAAACAAGGTTTGAGTTGTAGCAGAAACAAACACACCAATGAGAGGCAATATGCTTTGTGGCTACAAAAATTTTCTCCACCACTATTTGTTTAAAATTTCAAACTTTTTCCTCACCCTAAATGGGATTTTTCATGGAGAGTTATTAACATAGGGACATGAAATGGTTTAAATAAGACAAGCTTCTGGTTATCCCCTAATCATAATTTGATTATGGGACCAGGAGAACAATCTGTCCTCCATTTTCCATTTTCCTCAGTTTTATATGATTCTTCATTATTTTTGTCTAAAGTAAATTTGTTAAAGTTATGATTATTTATGACAAATAAAGACAACATTCCTTTTCTTTTTTTGTTTTTTTTAAGGCTCAGATAACTTGAGAAGCAACTTGTTTGACTGCTTTACAAGTACAGTTGTTCTCTCTGATTTCTTGATTCTGAAGTACTCCTCTAAGTTAATGGGCCTGAATTTTTATTATAGCAATGGCATAGGGTGTAGTAAAATGTTTAAAATTTCTGTAACCAGAGTTCTACTTTTTATGGCAGTTCTGGAAGAGGTTTGAAATACTCCCTATTTCTATAACATGCCAAAATAATGAATAACTCCAAAAGCACATTTAGAATCCAAGTAAAAGTTTACAAAATTTCCTTTTGTAAATTCACATACTCCAAGAGCAATTACTTTAGCTGAAGTAGCTAAGTACTTTAGCTGAGAAAGGCTTGACTTCCAAAGAGCTTAGAGGTTATGATAGCATATCATGCCTGATAGCAAGAACTATTAGGATCATGTTTCAGATAGGAGCCATCGACAAATAGAAACAAATCAGTATTAACTAAAGGGTTTTCTCTTAAATATTTTCAGGGAGTTTAAATTGTTCAGTTAAATTTGAGCAAGTATGCACTGAATGGGAGCTCTTGTGGTGTAGTGCTTAAGGCATTTACTGCTAACCAGAAAGCTGATGGTTCAAACTCACCAGCCACTCCATGGAAGGAAGGTTGGGCAATCTACTTCTATAATAATACTGCTTTGGAAACCCAAGGAGGGATCACTATGAGTCAGATCTGATTTCATGGCAAATACAGCAACAATAGCAACAAAATGTGTTGAATAATCCTTACTTTCAGTTTCTGCAAGGAGAGTAGTGGAATTTAAACAAGCCACAGAATATAATCTAATGTTAGGTGCAGCCAGGAAGAATATTTTATAAGGAGTTGACAGGAGAAATGATGTTGGGTCAAAGCAAAGTTAAACATAGCAGATTCTGCATGAGAAACATAAATATTTTAGAAGAGTTAGAAAAATTTCCAGGCACTACTTCTGTAGTATTTTAAACTAGCTTTGCTGTGGGAACAGCAGTTCTGAGGGAGGGAAAGAGCATTTAAGCTACAGGGTCAGGCTACAAGCTGTAGTAGCCTACTGGTCTCTGTTCTCCATGCATCTGTGTTAAAATACCTAATGCATTTCCATAGGTTTCATGTACAAGGGGAAAATTAGAGTGAATTAAAACAAACAATCAAATAAACAAACAAACAAACAAAAACATGTTGGGAAAGCAGATGTGTTTGCTAGATAGTCTTTTTGTTTAATTGTGGTTTCCTGATTCTCTGAAGCAATTTGTAAAGAATCTAGTTTGTAGTCTTTTAGACATTTATAGACAGGTTACTTCAATGACAAAAAAATAGGAATGCAAGATCTAAAGCAGCCACAGAGCTCCAGAAACCCATGTAATTCTGTCTTAGTTTTAAGGATAAGAAAAGCAAAAATGGCTTCTTTCCACTTAGGATCAACAGAAATGTCTTCCACCGAAATCAAATGACCTAAAACTTAACAGAAAGCTAAGCCAATTATAGTTTTTCTCAAGTAACTTTATGCCTTCAGGCAGTTAATATTTTAATAAGATTTTGCTGTCATCAATGCAGGCTTGCTGGGGGTTTGAGCATAATAGCAAATTATTAGCATATTGCAATAATTTAGATTCGTTTTTAAATTGCAAGGGCTTTAAATCAGCATGGAAAATTTTAAAGAAATAACTGGGAGGTTCATAAAATCAATGAGCCATTACAGTGCAGGTAAATTGTGGATTTTCTCAGTTGAAGGCACACTAGGGGAACCTTAGAAAGCAGTAAGTGAAGATTTGGGATTACTGGAAATCTAGGTATACTCATATGGTTAATAGCTCTTAAATCCTGTACAAAACTCCAGCCCTTAACAGGAAGTAAAGAAGAGTCACAAAGGCTAGTACAGGCAAAAATTAATCCTTTAAAAAGGAAGTTCTGAATAATATGGCTAATTCTTCTCTAGGTTCTTGTTTAAGGAGGTATTCAGAGACTCTTGGTAAATACTTAGTGGTATCTGCCTGAACTTAATGAGTTCTGCTAATAAAACTCGTTCCACATCAGCAGATGTGGTGGCCAATAAAGTTTCAGGATTTTTTACAAGTAATATCAAAGAAATATGTGCAACAGGGTGTTAAATTGTCTTTTTTTTTTTTTTTT
>NW_006921773.1:2753711-2756647 GCF_000298275.1 Orycteropus afer afer | reverse complement strand
TTTTTTTTTTTTTCCCAATGCCTAGGTGTTTTGAAATAATTTTAAGTATTGAGTTTAGTGCTCAGATTTAATTTTTCTGGTTAGGATATTTAATAGTAATTATAAGTCCATTAACGTACTTACCATGGCAATGTGTTTAGTCTCCAATGTCTTAGAAAATTTTTGAGCTAAATTGGCCACCTCAGCAATGGGAGCCACTTTGCAATATAGCCAATATATACAACTAGGGCTGAAAGTTCAGGTTTTATCAAGATGTGAATACCACAATTAAAGTCCCTATAGTCCCAGGGAATGATAGATCAATTCCACAGTATTCAGCAAACTTTTGAAATAATCTGTTCTGGTAATCATTCACACCCTCACCTTCACTTTTTATGGAAGCATGCATTTTTGTCCAATCTGTTATTGGGAAAAATACTTTGGAATGGCTTCTAATAATCTTTTCCTGACAGTCCAAGTATCTTCTATCAGTTAGGTAGCTGTTTTATTTAGGTCTATAGCTGAACTATATTAAGGATTTTTCCATTCAATTTGTTCTAACCAGAATTGTGCCTCTCCAGATCTAGTTATCATGTGGATTATTTGATACAAATCAGGGTTCCAGAGGGTGAGTCCCTACAAGGATTCTAAACTCCTCAAGAAACTCTTAAGGATCTTCTCATTGTTATGGGAAATTAACAATTTTATGTGATTCTGAGTGTGTCCATGAAGTAAAAGTAATTCAGAGGATCCTCAATGACCATATTGGGCATTTCAAAATAATCTTCATGTTCTCAGTAGATTCCTTTGGACAAAAAGGGAGGTCACATAAAGTTTTATCAGAGGAAACCTTAGTTGTATCAGAAGAGTAAGAAGTCAGAGGTAGATACAGAGGAGAGGTGACAGCAAAGGAGCAGATTGAGACAGCTTAGGTGGTTGGACAGACATCTGACATTGCGATACCTTGTTTGGTGTAGTCAATTCATAAACATTATCCTGTAGAAAAGCAATTTTGTTTTCATCATGTCTTTTAGAACCCTCAGATAAACAATTTTGAAAATTGTCTCACTGTTTCTATTTAATTTGGGAGCATTTGTTTTTTAATTAATGAGAAAAAATTCAATTTAGCTAATTCAAAATAACAAAAAAATAACCAAATATTTTCAGAGTGTCCTTAATGTGATAACATCAAATAAGTATAAGCAAGTAGCAAAGTCAAAATGATTTTCCATATACTGGACAAGAGACCAGGAAGAGAACTCTACATTGTCTCTGGGTATGACATTTTCCATATCCAGACAAGGTTCTAGATTGTTTAAAGTTTAGGACTCTCAGAATCAACAAAATCTTAACAGAAGATATGGTATGGCTTGGGGAGTGTATTGCTTAAACCAATATGCTACTTTCCTTGTGTGGGCTTTTACTTACAGCCTGCTGGTAGCTTAGTGTCCTGGCCTGTTTCAAAACCTTTCATATCCTGGCAATGGAGAATTCAACTAACTGTATCTGCATTAGGCAGCTGCCCTATTGACTTTTACCAGCCCAACTGTGCCCTAGTTTTCCTTGTGGCTTATGGAGACTGAGAGTCCACAAGCTCACTGTACGACCAGCACTCCCCATAAGCTTCTAGGATAGTAAATTTCTTAGAATATCACACTATTGGAAGCAAAATTTGACAATTTTTACAAGACCACAATGAAAACAGACAAGACAAAAGGAAACAGACATGAGTGAACAAAACCTTTAATAATTCTCAAGGAACTCAACACAAGAAGGCAGAACTTGAAATTTGAAAGGGCTTACCCCAGGAATCCTGAGAATCTGTGGACATGTACAAGCTTCAGTGGACTTGTGTCATCATCCTCTCCAGCCTAAAATACGATACTTAGAAATCACTGCTTCTGACACGAAGAAATGTTAAGAACAAACTAGAGTGTCTATAAAAATTAAAGCAAAGGGTTTATTGAAGTAACAGAGATATGGATTGGGCAAACATCCATCAGGGTTCAGAAAGCACTCTGGTGGAAGGAGTTTTTCACAGAGTACAGAAAATTCAGTAGGTACTTCCAATAAAAGATTCCAATTGGTTGAATTTTTCAGAATCATGATTAACAAGATACCACACAACTCCAAGATCCCATGAGTCAGTTAAAGTCTTGTTAGTTTATGGATATTTCAGGGGCCAACCTGAATGAATATTTTTCCTGGGAGCATAAGGTGGGAAGAGGAAGAGGGGGGCATACAGGTTTCCTGAGGTATGCTGTCTAGCTGACTTTTGAATGTCAGCTCAGAATAAGTTGTAAACAGTGAACATGGAGTCCAGTCTGTAGCTTTGGCAGAAACCTTTCCTTAAGCCAAAGTACTTAGATTTTTTAAATCTCCTTCACAACATTTAAAATATTACATACTATAAGACTATGAAGTATCAAAAGAAAAATTCTAACCAAATAATTATTTACCTCCTATATTTTGTTTCAAATGTACAGGTAATCCAAATTTTTCTGAGATGCACCAATTCACAAATAGAATACAATGTCTTTCTCAAAAACAAATATAAACTGAAATAAATACATGCAAACAATAACATAAGGTTTATTCCTCTTGGAGATGGATCATAATGGTTTACTCATTAAGGGCAAATCACAGCACCGAAGCTTTTTAATAACAAAAGGTTAAGTTAATCCTTAAGTATAGAGTTTTGAATAGAAATGCAAATCTATTTCCTGTTAAGGAGGATTTTGTACTGTAGTTGGAAAATGTCATTGAGTTAGTATAAGAAAAGAAAGTCTGAGGTGGAAATGAAAATAATTTATGCATACACGATCTTGTGCAATTTTTCTTTTTTTTTCAACTCATAAAGCAGGGAGGCAGATTCTGGGCCTCTTTTCTAAAGACACTATTGCAGAAATGAAAATGGAAACAACCTGATGTAAAGAAGTATTTTTTTTTTTTTTTTT
>NW_006921773.1:2751804-2752889 GCF_000298275.1 Orycteropus afer afer | reverse complement strand
ACCCTTATGACTGTGTCTTCCAGGGTGATCCATATCCTGTACACCTTCCCAGTGAATCTATTGCAAGATTGCAATTTTTAAATTTTAGATTAACTGAAATAGGAGTACCTGGGTGATGCAAATGGTTAATGTGCTCAGTTGCTAACCAGAAATAGTGTAGTCTCCTTTCCACTCAGAAGCACCTTGTAAGAAAACCCTTGAAATCTACTTCCAAAGAAATGTGTCATTGGAAAGCTATGGGATACAATTCTACTCTGACACCCATGGAATTGCCATGAGTCTGGGTCATCTTCAATAGCAGATAGGTTTTTTGTGTGTGTGTGTTTGTCAGTGGAAATAAGAAAAGAGCATAAACTTTCTACCAATAGAGGAAAAGTGAAGTGGAAAAAAAAAAATCAAGAAAAAGAATACAGAGAATCATAGTAAACCAGTAGATTTGAATTCAATGTTTGTCACATACATTCATAGATTGAGACATTTTTTCTTGTAAGATGTGTATCATTATGCTACTGTTTTATTGCTTTGTTTTGTTTTGTTTATTTCTTCCCCAAAAGATCAAGACCTGTAACTGAACTATATTGTGTAGCCACAATGGATAATAATTATTATTAGTTCCTTTGGAGGAGGAATTGGAGATTGATACCAGAAACCACTTTATAATTTTGATGTAAATTTAAAATTACACAGTATGCTATAGAGCATCTGTTCTAGTTACCTAGTGCCACTCTGACAGGATATACCACAAATTGGATGGTCTTAACAAACAGGAGTTTATTCTCTTACAGTTTGGAGGCTTTAAATGTGAAATAAGAGATAAATTTGAAATATATTAAAAAAAAAAAAAAAAAGGGTTAACAATATTACTATAAAAATAGCTCTCTCCAGAACAGAACAAGGGGATACTGCATGATTTAAAATCAGGAAGAGAGTGCATCAGGGTTGTATCCTTTCACCATACCTATTCAATCTGTATTCTGAGCAAATAATCTAACAATCTGGACTATATGAAGAAGAATGTGGCATCAGGATTAGAGCAAGGCTCATCAACAAACTGAGATATGCAGATGACACAACTTTGCTTGCTG
>NW_006921773.1:2750137-2750789 GCF_000298275.1 Orycteropus afer afer | reverse complement strand
GCTTTTGAGTTGTGTTGTTGATGAAGAAAGCTGAAAGTGCCATGCACTGCTAAAAGAACTAACAAATCTATCCTGGAAGAAGTGCAGCCAGAATGGTTCTTGGAAGTGTGAATGGCCAGACTTTGTCTCACCTACTTTGATCATGCTGTCAAAAGGGACATTCTCTGGAGAAGTATGTCATGCTTGTAAAGTGCTGGGTCAACGAAAGAGGGGAAGGCTCTCAATGAGATGGATAGACATGATGGCTTCAGCGATGGGCTCAAGTATATTAGGGATGGTGAGGCTGGCACAGGACTGAGCAGTATTTCATTCTGTGGTGCATAAAGTCACTATGAGTTGGAGACATCTCAACAGCACATAACAACAACATCAGCAGCCCTATCCAAATTTAAAACAATATTAACTAAATATATTAACATAAAATTAACAAATTAAAAAAATATATTCTAATATTCATGAGCAAACTTAAAAAGTAAATGAAATATCATACTTAAATGAATTTTGAAGATGTTTCATTTGTTTCTTTCTTTTAATTAAAGTGGTTTTTGTAAGTCTAGTTTAAGAATAGGAGCTCTGGTAGCATAGTGGCTAAAAGCACTTGACTGCTAACCAGAAGGCTGGCGGTTCAAACCCACCAGCCACTCCTCGGAAG
>NW_006921773.1:2748948-2749477 GCF_000298275.1 Orycteropus afer afer | reverse complement strand
CGGCATCAGTGGTGTTCTGGAGCTGACTCCCACTTGCCAGAGCCCATTTGTGCCTCTTTTCATAACTTGTATTCATTGATGTCATGTTGTTGAAACTGATCAAGGGGAGTTTTACACCACAGAAATCTGCAAATGCTACAGATCCATGTTTTCTTATTATAGAGAGCTAGTTGTTAAACATTTACCGGCACACCATCGTGCTAAAAAAAAGTCATATAAACATATTTCAGACAATATATTTAGTAAACAATTTATGGTTCTCAAGAAGAAGATAGCTGGATGTCTATACATTTAAATCTTCCAAAATAATAACATTCATATTTAATAATAGATAGCAAAAACATTCTTTCCAAGACTCATATTTTCATATTTTATTCTTGTCATCTTACATGTCATTTAAGTAAAGTTATTATTTTCATTTATTCTTAAGTCATTTTTGTTTAATGTACCCTTATATAATTATGCAAAAGCTTCTAGCAAGATGCATACCTTTAGCACCCAATATTTATGAAGAAAACAGGTCTTAGAG
>NW_006921773.1:2744932-2748063 GCF_000298275.1 Orycteropus afer afer | reverse complement strand
TGCTTTAGGAGTTACAGTAGTGCAGTGGTTAAAATGCTTGGCTGCTAACAGAGAGATTGGCAATTCAACTCATCAGCCACTCCACAGAATATCTACTGACTTAAACGTCACAGCTTTGGAGGTTCCACTCTATCCTATGAGGTCACTAAGAATTGGAATTAATTTTACAGCACACCACATGTGATGCTGTACTTTTCATGTTATCATGCAGAACCATATTTAGTAAAATCCTTATTATAGAAGTATTTGGAATAGTTGCTGTTCCAATTCATAGCAACCCTATTGTGGTGTCGCAAATTTCTCAGTGTGGCTTTTCTAGCCATAAGTCTTTGTAAACTCCATGGTAGAATTTGGTATGAGTAACTGAGTAGCTCCTGATTGTGAAAGTTATCCACCTGGGGTATTTCTGTTGGGAGCTGTTATGTGCCATCAAGTTGAACCCTACTCATAGTGACCCCTCCTTGGGTTTCCTAGGTGGTATCACTATGGAAGTAGGTTGACCAACCTCCCTTCCTAGGATTGGCTGGTGAGTTTGAACCACCAGCCTTCTGGTTAGCAGTCAAATGCCTTAGGCACTACACTGAGCAGCACAAATTAATTTTCTGAGAAGTTCACTCTATCTCAGGTGTGTAGAATTCTGATGTTCGAATTAGTTGGCTTGGGCTTCTCTGCCAGGCTGAAAATGAGCTCTCCTAGAGGCAGAAGGAATCTCTCATTGCCAGTTGAGAGACACAAGAGACACACCTTGCTGAGAGAGAGATACAAGAGACACACATTGCTCAGAGAGAGACGTGAGAGACCCACTGCTGAGAGAGACCTTGAGAGATACACATTGCTGAGAGAGATACCAAGAGACATGCATTGCTGAGAGAGACTGTCAGCTGAGAGACAGTAGGCTGAGAGAGACTGAGTGTTCTCATGAACATGAGTCATAGCCTACTGCTTCCCTAAAGAATCCCAAAATCTGTGAGTTCTGTGTGGCCACTGCAGCAAATTATTAAACCCAGCAGAGAGGTGGTGGGTGCTGTGGGAGAAACAGTTGAAGTGAGGGTTTATGAAAGGGATGGAGGAAGGCAGCATGTCAGGCCTCTCAGGAATAGGCCTTGGGCTAGTGATGGTGATTCTGTCTTCCTCTTGTGGGATTAAAGGATGTCAGAAGAGGTGACCTCCTTGCCCCTTTGGCATCTATCTATAACAAAACAAAACACTGTCATCCTCACAGTAGTTACTATCTTTGAGCCCTTTGTTGCAGCCACTGTTTGTAATCGGAATAGTAGAAAGATTTATATGTCATTATCTATTATACCACTAATGTTAAATAGACACATTTCTGTTCCTCAGTTTCCTGAATTATAAATTATTTTGACTATTTCATATCTAGCACTTACCTGTCAGTTTTTCAAACTGTGGTGGCTTGAATGTTGCTATGAGGCTAGAAGCTATGCCTGCAGTATTTTGATTACCAGTAGAATCACTGGTGGTGAACAGGTTTCAGTACTGCTTCCAGATAAGATATATGGGGAAGGGCTGGCATCCACTTCTGAATCAGACAATAGTATTATCTACTATGCCAGGAATGCCAAATTAAAGAAGACTGACATCGATTCATCATCAAAAAAAAAAAAAAAAGTTAAGATCTATCCTGAAGTGCAATGCTGCTAGTGATGGGACAATATCCATATGCCTATAAGAAAGATAAGTTAATATTACAATGATTCAAATTTACACACCAACCACCAAAGAAAAGATGAAGAAATTAAAGATTTTTACCAAATTCTGCAGTCTGAAATTGACCATATATGCAATCAAGATATATTAATAATTACTGGTGATTGGAATGTGAGAATTGAAAATAAGGAAAAAGTAGCAGTAGTTGGAATATATGGATTTGGTGATAGAAATGGTGCTGGAGATTGCATGATAGAAATTTTGTAGGATAATGACTTCTTCATTGCAAATATCTTTTTCAACAAAATAAAGTAGTCTATACTCATAAGATGGAATAAACATAAATCAAATTGACTGTATCTGTGGCAAGAGGCAAGGGAGAAGCCCAATATCATTAGTCAGAAAAAGACCAGGAGCTTACTGTGCAATAGACCATCAATTGTTCATATGCAAGTTCCAGTTGAAGATGAATAAAATTAAAACAAGTCCAATAAAACCAAAATATTATCTTTATTATACTATTATATTGTATATAATAATTATAGAGAAGGGCTGATCCATCCACTTCTGATGATATTATATTATAATTATTATATTATTAAATTACAGTTTAGAAACCATCCAAAGAAAAGATTTGATGCATTGAACACCAATGACTGAGGAACAAGTGAGTTGTGGGATGACATCAAGAATGTCAGACATAAAGAAAGCAGAAGGTCACTAAAAAGACAAGAAAGAAAGACTAAATCAAATGTTAGAAGAGACTCTGAAATTTACTGTTGAATGGAAAGTAGCTAAAGAGAAAAGAAGAAACGTGAAACAAAAGAGCTGAACAGATTTCAAAGGGCAGCACAAGAGGATAAAATAGAGTATTATAATGAAATGTGCAAAAACCTGGGATTAGAAAACCAAAAGGAAAGAACAACACGCTTAGCATTTCTCAAGCTAAAATAACTGAAGAATAAATTCAAACCTCAAATTGCAATATTGAAGGATTTTATGTGCAAACTATTGAATGATGCATGAAGCATCCAAGGAAGATGGAAGGAATACACAGAATTACTGTACCAAGAAGAATTGGTCAACATTCAATTATTTCAGGAGGTAGCATATGATGGAGAATCAATGGTATTGAAGGATTAAATCTAGGCTGCATTGAAGGAATTGGGGTAAAAAAAAAAAAAAAAGGCTCCAAGAATTGATGGGATACTCACTGAGATGTTTCAACAAACAGATGTACTGCTGGAGATGCTGACTTATTTATGCCAGGAAATTTTCAAGACAGCTACCTGGCCAACTGACTGGAAGAGATCTATATTTGTGCCCATTTCATAGAATGGTGATCCAGCAGAATGTGGCCATTATCAAACAATATCACTAACAATACATGGAAGTAAAATTCTGCTGAAGATAATTCAAAAACAGTTTCTGGTATTATTTGCTGTCAGCTGAGATCCTACTTC
>NW_006921773.1:2741294-2744412 GCF_000298275.1 Orycteropus afer afer | reverse complement strand
ATGAAGATCAGAGACTACAATCATCAGTATAGATTACAACTCAACATAAAGGAAACAAAAATCCTCACAATTTGACAAATAATCAATAAATATTATGGCATGATAAATGGACATAAGATCAAACTTGTCAAAGATTTTATTTTAATTAGATCCACAATCAATACCCATAGAAGCAACAGTCAAGAAATCAGATGTCGTATTGCACTGAGTAAAAATTCTAGAACCCTTTAAATAGAGTTTTAGAGCAAAGATGTCACTTTGAAGACTAAGGAGTACTTAACCCAAACCATGGTATTTTCAGTCACCTCATATGCATATGAAAGCTGGACAATGAATAAGGAAGACCAAAGTAGAATTTACCCCTTTGAACTGTGGTGTTGGTAAAGAATACTGAAAATACCATGGACTTCTAGAAAAAAAAAAAATCTGTCCTGGAAGAAGTGCAGCTGGAATGCTCCTTAGAAGCAAGAATGGCCAGACTTTGTCTCCCCTACTTTGGTCATGTTGTCAGATGGGACCAGTGCCTGGAGAAGAATATCATGGTTAGAAAAGTAAAGGGTCAGAGAAAAAGGGGAGAGAAGGATTGACATAGTGTCTGTAACTGACTGTAATTGGCTGTAACTGGCATAGTGGCTCCAGCATAGCAAGCATTGTGATGATGGCACAGGATCAGGCAGCATTTTGTTCTGCCAAATCCACCAGCCACTTCTTGGAAGGAAGGTTGGGCAATCTACTTCTGTAGTGATACTGCCTCGGCAACCCAAGGAGGGGTGACTATGAGTCAGAGCCGACTTGACATCACATAACAACAACAACAACATACATAGGGTCATTATGAGTCAGAATGAACTTGTGGGCACCTAACAACAACACCTCATGTATCTTTGGGCAGATAGAATGAATTAACAGATAAAAGCAGCTGGTCTATATTAGTCGATAGAGATGTGTTCATTCAAATCCACTGTTACCTAAATTCGTGACATATCTCAAACATCTGTCCTTCTTAATTCTGCAAGTCAGTACTTTAGATGCACGACAAGAGTTTGATATTCATGTATCTCAGTCAATGTGGAAAAGTTAATTAAAACCATCATGTTGTTAGGTGCCATTAAGTTGGCTGCGACTCATAGCAACCCTATGCACAACAGAAGGAAACACCACTCAGTTCTGTGCCAGCCTATAATCCCTGCAATATCTGAGCCCTTCGTTGCAGCCACTGTGCCAATCTATCTCATTGAGGCCCTTTCCCTTTTTATTGACCCTCTACTTTACTTAGCATGATATCCTTCTCCAGGGAATGGTTCCTCTGACAACATGACCAAAGTAAGTGATATGAAGTCTGGCCATTCTTGCTTCACTTCTTTCAGGATAAATTTGTTGGTTGTTTTGGCAGTCTATAGTACTTTCAGTATTCTTCGTCAACACTACAACTCAAAAGCATCGACTCTTCTTCGGTCTTCCTTATTCATTGTCCAGCTCTCACATGCATATGAGGCAATTAAAAATACCATGGTTTGGGTTCGGTGCACCTTATTCTTCAAAGAGATATCTTTGCTCTTCAGTACATTAAAGAGGTCTTTTGCAGCAGATTTGCCCAGTGCAACACATCATCTGATTTCTTGACTGCTGCTTCCATTGGTGTTGATTGTGGAACCAAATAATATGAAATCTTTGACAATGTCAATCCTTTCTCCATTTGTCATGATGGTTTGTATCGGTTCAGTTGTAAACTTTTTCTTTACATTGAGATGTAATACATACTGCAGACTATAGTCTTGATCTTCATCAGTAAGTATTTCAAGTCATCCTCATTTTCAGAAAGCAAAGTTGTGTCATCTGCATATCTCAGGTTGTTAATGAGTCTTCCTCCAATCTTGATGCCATGCTTTTCTTCATAGTCCAGGTTTTCAGATTATTTGCACATAAACAGATTAAATAATTATGGTGAAAGGACACAACCCTGATGCACTTCCTTCCTGATTTTAAACCATGCAGTATCCCCTTTTCCTGTTTGAATGACACCTTCCTGGCCTATGGACAGGTTCCTCAGGAGCACAAATAACTGTTCTGGAATTCCCGTTCTTCTCAATGTTATCCATAATTTGTTATGATCCACACAATCAAAGGTTTTGTATAGTCAGTAAAACACAAGTAAATATCTTTCTGGTATTGTTTGCTTTCAGCCAAGATGCATCTGATATCAGGATTGGTATCCCTCATTCCATGTCCTCTTCTGAATCCTGCTTGTATTTTTGGAAGTTCACTGTCAATATCCTGCTGCAACAAGTTTTGAATTATCTTTAGTTAGATTTTACCTGTATGTGACATATCAATGATATTGTTCAATAATTTCCACATTCTGTGGGATCACTTGTCTGTGGAATAGGTACAAATATGGTTCTCCTTCAGTCAGCTGACTGGGAAGCTTTCTTCCAAATCTTTTGAAATAGATGAGTGAATGCCTCCAGTGTGGCAACCATTTGTTGAAACATCTCAATGAATATTCTATCAATTCCTGGAAACTTATTCATTGCCAATTCCTTCTGTGTCACTTCAACTTCTTTCAATACCATTGGTTCTTATTTCGTATGCCACCTCATGAAATGGATGGACGTCAACTAACATTTTTGGTCCAGTGACTTTGTGTATCCCTTCCATCTTTTTTTGATGTTACCTGCATCATTCAATTCTTTGACCATAGAATCTTTCAATATTGCAATTTGAGGGTTGACTTTTTTTTAAGTTCTTTCAACTTGAGAGATGTTGAGCATGTTCTTTCTCTTTTGGTTTTCTAACTCCAGGTCTTTGCCCATTTCATTATAATAACTGACTTTGCCTTCTCAACCTGCTCTTTGAAATCTGTTCCACTTTATTTTTTGGGGGGATTTGGGTGAAAATTTAAAGAGCAAATTCACTTTTCATACAGAAGTTCACATACACTTTTTCTCATAACATTGATCACAATTTACCACAATGCAACAGCTCCCCTCCCACTTCCTCCCGATAATTACCTCTTCCCTATGTCCATCCCTCCATGCACTCCTGCCCCCTGAGCTATCTCCCTGCGCATAAGCAGCCCTTCTTTATCCCATGATTGTTCTTTCCAAGGAGTGTATCT
>NW_006921773.1:2731620-2738100 GCF_000298275.1 Orycteropus afer afer | reverse complement strand
TTCCATTTAGGTAGATCTCTTATGGTTTTTTTTGAAGTAGTTTTTTATAGTTTTCTTTGTGTAGGTCTTTTGTGCCCTGGTAAGATATATTCCCAAGTGTCTTATATTTTTGGTAACTATTGGAAATGATATTGATTTCCTTATTTCTTTTTCAGCAATCTCTTTGCTGGAGTAGAGGAATCCAAGTGAAAATATCTGTTCAACTCTTTTATCTTGTCATTTCTTCCATTTGCTTTACCTATTCTCCATTCAAGGGCAAGTTTCACAGTGTCTTCTGACATTAATTTTGGTCTTTTCTTCCTTGCCAGATTGTTAGCAACCTTTTGTTTTCTTTATGGAATTTATTGGTGTCATCCTATGCTTTGTCTCATTTTTGGCCATTGGTGTTCAGTGGATCATATCTGTTCTTTAGATGGTCTCAAAATTCAGGAGGGATATAATCAAGTTCATATTGTGGCTTTCCTGGACTTCTTTTAATTGTCTTCACCTTCAACTTGAACTTGCAGATGAACAGTTGATGGTCTGTTCCACAATCAGCTCCTGGCCTTGTTTTAGCTAAAGATATAAAACTTTTCCATTCCCTATTTGCACAGATGTAGTCAATCTGATTCCTGTGTACTCCATCTGGTGAAGTCCAAGTATAGAGCTTCCTTTTGTGTTGTTGAAAAACAGTATTTGCCATGAATAAGTCTTTAGTCTTGCAAAATTCTATCTTGTGGTCTACAGCATCATTTCTATCACCAAGGCCATACTTTCCTACTGGTGATACTTCTTTGTTTCCAAATTCTGCATTTCAATCACCAGTGATAATCAACATGTTTTGATTGCATGTTTGGTTAATTTAAGACAGCAAGACTTGGTAAAAATCTTCAGTTTCTTCATGCTTGGTTTTGGTGTTGGTACATAAATTTGAATGATAATCATAGTAACTTGTCTTCCTTGTAGGCATGTGAATATAATCCTATCACTGATAACATTGTACTTCAGGACAGATCTTGAAACATTCTTTGTGATGATGAATGTCACATCATTCCTCTTTAATTTGTCATTTCTGGCATAGTAGATCATATGGTTGTCTGATTTAAAATGGCTAAAACTGGTCCATTTCAGCTCACCAATGCCTAGGATATTGATTTTTATGTATTCCGTTTCATTTTTGACAACTTCCAATTTTCCCAAATTCACACTTCATACATTCCATGTTTCGATTATCAATGGATATTTGTAGCTTTATCTTCGCATTTGGAGTTGTGCCCATCAGCAAATGGAGGTTCTGAAAGCTTTACTCCATCCACATCATTAAGGTCGACTCTACTCTGAGGATGCAGCCCTTCTCCAGTTGTATTTTGAGTGCCTTCCAACCTGAGAGGCTCATCTTCCAGCAGTATATCCGACAGTTTCAAGGCAATTGATAAAGTCTTCCAGAATATATCAGACAGTATTTCACTGCTATTTGTAAGCTTTTCACTGGTCAATTGTTTTTGAAAAGTCAAAGGTTCCTTCCTTCTTCTATGTCTGTATTTGTCTGGAAGCTCCACTGAAACCTGTCCACCATAGGTGATGCCTCTAGTATTTGCCTCACATCAACACAAAAGTCACCACAGTACAACAAACTGACAGATAAGTATTAGAAATCATTATGGACACAAAGAATTCTTTCAACATACTAAAAAAAAAAAAAAAAAAACCTCACTGCCGTCAACACAATCCTGACTCACAGTGACCTCTCCTTAGGTTTCTGAGGCAGTATCTCTACAGAAATAGATTTCCCAGTCTTCTTCCCAAGGAATGGCTGGAGGATGTAAAGCACCATCTTTCTGTTTAACAGTCAAATGCCTTAGGCACTATGTCACCACAGACCACAATATATAAATTCTTGTTGTATAGTTCTTAGGAGCACTGGTGGTACAGTTGTTAAGGCATTACACTGCTAAACAGAAGCCACTCAATGGGAAGAAGTTCAAGCAATCTACTTCCATAAAAATTTACAACCTTAGAAACCCTATGAAACAGTTCTCTATTTCATAGTGTCAGTATGAGTTGTAATTGATTCAATGGCAGTGATTTTGGTTTGTTTATTTAATAATGCTTGATACTAAGAATGCTTCATATGATCAACCTGTATGGAGAACTTGAGATACTGTAAGGAATTTCAATAGGTCTTGAGTTATTTTGGATTATGTCTGAGGAGGAAAAATAGAGAACCTTCAATTTAATTTCCAGGAAATAGCTACAGTGTAATTCATGGACAGATTACCCAGTGTACAAGATAAGCATATGAGTTGGGCTTCAACAAAACTAGGTTAACAGTCATCCAAAGCAAAAACCCATAGATGACAAGGAATACGGACATAAGGGAAAGTTAGTGCTTCAATGAAAGTTAACCGGAATGTTACTAAATTAAATTGATATCATTTTACAAATTTTGTATACTATAACAATTACATTCTCCTTTTCATTTCAGATCAATCCTGTATAACCTGTTATTCTGTTCTCATTTCAGCCACAGAACAACACTATAGTCACATGACTCATGACGTATCTAATTCTACAGAAAGAAAACCAGAATACGTCTTAAGATTGATCATAACTTCTACTTGTACCATGATCTTTGTGATGGTTCTTTCCCTCATTCAGTACCAGCAGTAGCCTAATGAACTGTAAAAATGTGGCAGCAAAAGATGGAAAGTAAGTGTGCAAGTTTTTAAGCATTATTTCAAGACAGAAAACACTCATGAAGATCTGTGAAATGCTTGCAAACAAACACTGTATGACAAATGGAAAAAATTATTTCCAACTCTCTTGTAAGCACTATTTCTTTTTACCATCTCAGCCATGAAGAACAAAATGCCTAAGGCATTTGACTGCTAAACAAAAGGCTGGTGGTTCAAACCCACCAAACACTCCTCAGAAGGAAGTTTGGGCAATCTACGTCCAAAGTGAAACTGCCTTGGATACCTAAAGAGAGGTCGCTATGAGTCGGATGTGACCCTAAGGCATCTAACAACAACAAATTTTGAAATATGAATTTTTGTATTAAAGTTCAAATTTGACTGTATATTTTATTTCATAAATTTAAATTCTTTTATAAATGTTATTCATTTTAATTTATTCAAATTTATTTACTGAAGTAGAACCAGATTTTTAGAATAACATAATTTGATATCCAGGCAAAATGAAACAGGAAAAACTAAGTGGAGCACAAAAACAAAAGTTCATGGAGGATAAAAAGAAAAGGAGTTATGAATTTGTAAAGATGATTCCAAAGTTAACTGCCCTTTTAAAACATAATGAATTATAAGTGATGTCTTTGTTTGAACATTAGAGTTTAATTGATGCATACATTGTACTAGTACCAGTGGTGTTGAAATTACTAACAGCAATACGGATATAACAGAATTTGTTCAAAATTCTGCATTCCTTCCTTACTGTCATAAAAAAAGAATTAATAATGGTTTAGAAAGTAAAATTATTTTAAAATCTGAAGTTGTCACATCTGCAGACACCATAAATAATAGAAATACAAATCCTGCTTTGTGGAATTTTTTTTTTCCTTATGACATAAATTATTGGATTGAACAAGGGCCTAGTCGACACTATTAGTGGATGAATTTGAAAATTCATTTTCAAAATGTTTGCATGATAAACAAATAAAATTTTGTAGCCAGAATATATTTCTAAAGCATTAAGCTAATTGTAAAAATTATAAGAGGGGTGGCCTACTGTGTTCTTCATCTACTGATCTGTGTATTGTTTGGTCTGTAAACTATTCAGTCCTAAAACATTCAATTCTCAATTTTCTATGGATGGATTTAGTGATTGGTTCAACTCAAATATGAGTGATAAGCGTGAAAGCAGTTCAATTCACAGAGACTGTATGCTGTAATATTGAAACTGAAGACATCATTTTAGCTTAATTCATGAACTGGAAAACAAATTAATGAAGAACATCAGTATTGGAAAGTCATTTTGCAATGACTTTGCTACTGCCTTTTTAACAATCTCTGAAGATGAGCTAATATTTCAATGAAGAAATGAAATGTTTGAGCCCCCACAAAATGGAAAGGTTTTGGATTTACTTAAACTTGTTCAAGTGATCCATTTTTAGCATGTCCCATCTCAAATTATGTTAACAGAAAAGAGCAACCATCTTATATGTCTAAAACAACAGGTTAAGAATTAATAAACTTACTAAGTGACAAATTTGGATTAACTATTTTCATGCAAGAGTCTAGCTCAATATTTCATTTAGTCTGTAGAATCTACTAATATTTCTCATAACAGCAGTTAAGTATTGTTTTATGATACATATCTACAACAGATGGAAAACCTGTCAAGTAATTTATCACATTTACTAGATTATAAACTCACACCAGTGAAGAAATTGAAAATCAACTATTTCACTATTTATGCAAAGTATGCAAAATTGATTTTTCTGTGTGCAGAGGCCAGTCTTATGACAGTGCTACTGATATGTAAGGATGTTATAAAGGCATGAGTTAGAAAATTTTGGAGCATACTAAATATGCCATTCCATACCATCTGCTGTATGTTCACTTAATCTTTTAGGCATAGCACAGATTCTTGTCCAGAAGAAGCTGATTTTTTTCAAGCACTCATTTATTCTATACATTTTTTGCTGTTTCTACTCACCAATGGGCAGATCTTAAATCATAGTTAGGCAATGATCAAGTATATATAATCTTTCTAATACACACTGGGAAGTATGTGTTATAGCAATGAGTGCATTCTCGTTATTTTAGAAAATAGTATTGAAGATCAATCACAAAAAGGAGTTACCAAAATAGAAGTTGATCCATCACCAGCAAAATGCAAATTCTAGCATATATACTTATATTGGTTATGTAGAATACTATATTTCAGCATTTTCATCAGATGACTCAAGCTCTTCAAGAATGAGAAGTAAGTTTAAAGACAAACATTGATTTTTACCAGTCATTAACAGAGTACTTTCATAATTTAAGAAAATATTTTGAAAACAATAAAATAAATACTTTCCAGTACTATCAATCAGTTCCCCAAGGCAGAAGCATTAGAAAGGAATAAGTAAATGATGGAAATATTATAGAAGAATCATGCAGTGCCAGAAATTGATTTTGTGTAACCATATATCACACCATAATTGATACACTTGAACCTTACATAAAAAGAAGGGTGAATGTGTATAAAGTTATTTCAAATAGATTTTCCTTCTTAAATACTATGGATATAACTGATGAAGAATGCATGAAAGCATCAAAGAAATCAGTGCAGGCTTATCCCAATGATTTAAACACAAACCTTGGTGGAGAAGTGTCTTTTTCATTATTAAATGAGAACTAAGTTTACAGATGCAGAAAAGACAAATTTTACTCATGCAGGCATGTCTGACTCCATAATAAAAAATAAATTCAATGTGTACTCACCATGTTGAAATGGATTTATGCATATTCATAAGTCAGAGAAAAAGAAGAAGATCCTCAATGAAATGGATCACCACAGTAGCTGCAAAGGTGGGCTCAGGAATAGCAGGGATTGTGAGGATGGTGCAGGACCAGGTAGTGTTTCATTCTGTTCTCGTTGGGTCACTATGAGTCAGAATCAACTGTACAGCACCTAACAACAGCAATGATCATATGCTTCACAATAGAATACTCATTTTCATTCCTAAAAAGACTCAAAAAACCTTAATATACAATGGTTCAAGAAAGACTTGATTCATTACCCATATTATATATGGAACTTGATTCATTACCCATATTATATATGGAAGTAGATATTATTTGGTTGCTTAATTATGATTAAATCTTTGAAGAATTTGTAAGAGGAAATAATATAAAGAAATGTTTTAACAATAACAATATAGAGATTAAAGATCTATCTAAAAATAAAATATAATAATTTGTTGTAATAATTGTCTGATCACTAGATTGTTTATATGACATCTTTTAACTGCTGCTTTATAATTATGGCATTTAATACAAAATAAGCATCAAACTGATGTGTGAGTCATTTAAAGCAAAATTAGTGAAAGTTAATTTTTTGTTATGGGTGATCAACAGAATTTTATATTGATTGTTGAAACAACTAAGTTCACATACTTATTTTCTATGTTGTAGAATACGTGGGAAATTCTTTTTGTGTAAAATGAGGTATATAGTAAAAATCTTAGTACTTCATATGCACTAAAATTTTTATAATCCACTTCACCTCATTAGGCTAAAATGGCCTATGCCACTTTTGCATTCAATCACTAATATTATAGTCAAAATAATAGTAATAAAAAAATACGTAGTGGTCAATTAAGACACACACACACACACACACATATATATGTTGTTGTTGTTAGGTGCTATTAAATTTATGCTTATTCACAGTGATTCTATGTACAACAGAGCAAGACAGTGCCCGTCCCTGCGCCATCCTCACAATGCTTGTTTTACATGAGCCCATCAATGAAGCCACTGTGTCAACCCATCT
>NW_006921773.1:2716437-2731520 GCF_000298275.1 Orycteropus afer afer | reverse complement strand
AAAAATACGTAGTGGTCAATTAAGACACACACACACACACACACATATATATGTTGTTGTTGTTAGGTGCTATTAAGTTTATGCTTATTCACAGTGATTCTATGTACAACAGAGCAAGACAGTGCCTGTCCCTGCGCCATCCTCACAATGCTTGTTTTACATGAGCCCATCAATGAAGCCACTGTGTCAACCCATCTCATTGAGGATTTTTCCCTTTTTATCTGACCTTCCATTTTACTAAGCTTGATATTCTTCTCCAGAAACTGGTCCCTTTTGACAACATAACCAAAGTAGTAGAGAGGAAATCTGTCCATTCTCACTTATAAGGAGCATTCAGGCTACACTTCTTCCAGGGCAAATGTATTCATATATATACATACATATGTATATATGGGAGCTCTGATGGTGTAATGGCTAAGGCATTTGACTGCTAACCAGCCACTCCTAAGAAGATTGGGCAATCTACTTCCATAGAGATACTTCCTCAGAAACCCAAGGAGAGGTCACTATGAATCGAAATGACTTGATGGTAGTGAGTTTGGTTATATGTGTGTGTGTGTGTATGTGTATGTATGTGTGTATGTATGCATGCATGCAGGTGTGTATGTATGTATGTATAACTTATATATCCCATCCAAATTTGTTAGTAAGTAGAGGAGGGGGCACAACAGAATATCAACATTTTGCACTGAGCCTAGAGATCATGCTGAGGTGAAAGCATAAGGTATTCTCAGGTGTTTTCTGAGCATGCAACTTGTCCTGGATATCTGTCAGCCTTCTAAATCTCTTATACACGTGAATGTTTTTGAATGTCCTGATTTCCCAAGGAAACTACCAGGTTTTTTCTTCTGTGCATTAGGTGTTTTATTGTGGGTTTCAACCATAATATTTTGTCCCAGGCGTCTGTGGGCTTTTAATTTGGCTTGCAGTGTTTCCCAGAAATGTTCATTGCTTTTCTGGCTTGAGTTTAGAGTTACACAAAACAGAGATGAGCAATCCTTCTGGACTAGAAGGGACCAGGGTCCACTCTGGGTCCACTCTGCCATACTTTAATGCTAACACCAACCTAGGGAGAAGTAGACATATAAAACCAAACCTACTGTCATTGAATGGATTCTCATTCTTAGCCACCCTGTAGAAACTACAGAATTTTCTACCTTTTTGAAATCACAGTTTTTATGTATATATATGCATACTCTCAAGACAGACACAGTTTTCTAGTTAAGCTAGGCTGTTGTTTGGTTTTAAGAAGACATTAGGTGATATTTTTGATTTAATGTTTAAAGATTACCAAAGTGCAATAGTTTCAGTATTCCATCCAACCTTAATGGCTCTTGAAAGTCTGGAGTTAATTAGAATTTGCCACTTTGTTCTGCATTTTACCCCTTTTTGATTAAAGATTCTTCTATGGAATCTTTGATCAAAATGTTCAGAACAGTAGTTGGGCACCATCCAATTTTCCACTCTCATGGCAAAAAAGGCAGTTGTTCATGGAAGCAGTTACCCACACATTCCATATCCTTCCATTCCTAACTCTCCACTTTTCTCCTTTGTTCTAAGTGAATAGAGATCAATGGGTGCGACTTGGATGATGGCTTTCAACCTTATAAACTGCACGGTATACACATTGAACTAGGAGGTAAAACAAAAGCACTAAATATGTTATCAGGCCAATTAACTAGAGATATTTTTCTTAATTCACTGTTCACTTGGTTGATGTAAACATTTGATTTCAAAGAATTCTGGCATAGTTTTGCCAGTTTCTACTTGTTTTTGATGATTCTATTGGGGAAAAGGGGCTTGGAGCTGCCTACTCTGCCATCCTGCTTTGCACTAATAAGGTCGTACCATTTTCAAATAACTTCTAAGAGCAAACTATATTACATGAGCAGAAATACTGGATATCTCAAACTACATTTTCAAAGTCATTAATTTCCACAATTTCATTCAATTTATAGAAAGGTTGAGTAATAAATGTTGTTGTTGTTGTTGTTATGTGCCGTCAAGTCGGACCGACTCATAGCGACCCCTCCTTGGGTTTCCGAGGCAGTATCACTACGGAAGTAGATTGCCCCATCTTCCTTCCGAAGAATGAGTAATAAATAGTCTCATTTTAAAGAGGTGTAACTTTCCAATTTTCTCAAGATCATAGGATCACTTAGTATTTCAGCAACATCTCAAATCTAGTTCATATATATATATATATATATATATATATATATATATATATATATATATATATATATAATGAGTTCTCCTACACATCAACATTTCATCCTAACATTTCTCTTTCTTCCATGACCACCCACCAGATTATTCTAGCATAATGTACCATTTAATGGCTTCATTAGCCCTTTCAATTAATCGATTGCTTGTGTGATTCCCACTGGACATATAAAGGCAAAAACCAATTGGCATGAATATGATTCTCTGTATGAGAGTGAAGAATTACAGCAATTATATAGAGATAGTACTAAGTATTGTAAGACAGCAGAAACATAATGTTGGTGTCTATCTTAAAATTAAAAAGTTTGGATCACAATTTAATACTCATGAACATTTTATTGACATTACCAAAGATCAAATGCTATAATAAGGGTAGTTTAAAAAAATTTAGTGTTGAATTTATCATTTTTCTTCTTTAAATATGTGAAATGAGTGCTAATCATGTGCAAACCACTGTGATTCCCAACATGTGGACTATCAAGAATAAAAAAACAAATGAAACCCACTGTCATCAAATCAATTCTGACTCAAATAGACCACTGTTGCATTTACAAAGCTGTAAATTTTTATGGAAGTAGATTGCCTCATCTTCCTCCCATGGAACAACTGGTAGGTTTCAACAGTTAACCTTCTAGTTAGCAGCCAAATGCCTTATCCACTATGCTATCAAAGCTTCTTCTATCAAAAATAGTCACAGAATATTTGTAGGGAATATAAGATCTAAAATTATAAGGCCCAATATTAAAACCAAAATATAATGAGATACACATAAAGCAAGTATGTTGACCATTTTAAAGAAAGCTTATTGTTTAAAGAAGAAATGAAAATTCTAATAACAGCATTCTTAATGTATTCAGGAAGGCTTCTGAGAAGAGGACTCAAATTAGCTTTGAAAAAGAGATAAGACACAAGCAATCCCATCATTAAATAAAGCATCCAGTGACTTTTACATTTAGATTTCATTACTATTGTAGCTTTTACAATTAAGCGTTAATTTCTTTCTTCTTTTTTTTTAAAAACTGTTTGATTTGAACTTTTCTGTCCCATACTAAAGCCTATTTCTCATGTGCTCCCACATTAAAATGATTTATACTAAAAGTACTTGCATCATCTTTATGTTGGATAATTAATTATAAATTAAAATCACAAAAGGAAAAAAATTGGCTTTTTCAAAAAGATGATAAACAGTGCAAAACATGAATTTAAGACTAATTTTAACTTTTGTACACAGAAGTTTAACTGAGTTAATTATGGAAATAGTGAGTAGCACATTTATTTAAAGTGGAATATAACAACTTTGGGGTGAATAGCCAGAGATCCAAATGATTCAATATCATAAAAAATGGTTGATTTGAAAAATAATGATTAATAAAGAGCACAATTTGAGTTCACATGCATTACCTATTAAACTTTATTAGTTAATGGACGAATGACAAGACATGTTAGTCAAATTTAGAATAAGTATTCTAGAGAAAACCTGAATGAATGTATGATGCATTTTTATGCAACCTGTAGTAGGTGAAAAACATAATTAAAAGAAACAGCAAAATTTTGTGAAAATATAGTACATAAATTACAAATTTAAATGCAAATTTCAAAGTATGTATCAAACTTAGTGCTACTTTGGTTTTTGCCCTCAGAGAGTGGCAGAGCACTTTTACTCTCATCTGATTGTAGAAACACCTATATGAAAATATTTGAAAAGCAGTGTTTTAGGTCAATATTTTCATCATAAATTAAGTAATAATGTTCTATTAGCTATAATAAAGAATTATAATTAAGTATTGTTTCAAATAATCATTAAAGGATGTATTAGAAAACAGTTTTGTCAATCATTTGTGTGACCATAATAGAAGTATATAATTTCCAAGAATTAAAGTAACTTTTTATACACTGAGCAAAATCAGTTCAGTTATTGCAAAGCATTAATTGCTTAGGAATCTCACAGAAACAAAGACAATTTGAATAATAAAGTCTCACTTATTTTGCTGAAGAACTAATAAAAATATGTTTCCAAAGTATTATTTCTCAAAAGGATTTATCTGCCTCTAATTATTTTGTACCTATTGCCCAATATAACGAGTATACTTTCTTACTAGATTAAGAAGGATACAAACCTAGTATCTCTTCTCCATTTATTGTGATGCTCCTTATTGGTCTAATTGTGAAGGACTTTTGTTTTCTTTATATTGAGGTGAAATCCATACTGCAGACTGTCCTCTTCAATGTTCATCAGTAAGTGCATCAAGTCATCAGCAAACAAAGTTATGTCATCTCCATATTACAGGTTGGTAATGAGTCTTCCTCCAATCCTGATGCCACATTCCTCTTCATGTAGTCCAGCTTCTCGGATTATTGGCTCAGCATACAGATTGAATGAGTATGGTGAAAGGACATACCCTAACACACTCCCTTCTTGATTTTAAATCATGCATTATTCCCTTGTTCTGTTTGAACAACAGCTTCCTGGTCTAAGGACAGGTTCCTCATGACCTCTATTAAGTGTTCTGGAATTCCCATTCTTCTCAATGTTATCCATAATTTGTTATGATCCACACAATCAAATGCTTTGCATAGTCAATAAAATACAAGTAAACATCTTTCTGGTATTCTTTGCTTTCAGCCAAGATCCATCTGACATCAACTATGATATCCCTCATTCCACATCCTCTTCTGAATCCAGCTTGCATTTCTGGGAATTCTCTGTCAATACACTGCTGCATCCATTTTTGAATTATCTTTGGTAAGATTGAGAGCTCTGGTGGCACAGTGCCTAAGGCATTGGACTGCTAATCAGAGGCTGGCATTTCAACCCCACCAGCCACTCCACAGATGGAATATTGGGCAATCTACTAGTGATACCGCCTCAGAATCCCGAGGAGGGGTCGCTATGAGTTGGATCTGACTCAACAGCAGTGAGTATGGTTTTGGAGTTTGGTCACTAAGATTTTACTTGCATGTGATATTAATGATATTGCTCAATAATTTCCACAATTTCCATATTTTGTGGGATAAATATCTATCCTGAAATACAATGCTGTCGGTGATAGGATAATATCCATATGCCTACAAGGAAAACCAGTTAATACTACTGTTAGTCAAATTTATATACCAACCACCAAAGCCAAAGATGAGAAATTGAAGATTTTTATCAAATTCTGCAGTCTAAAATTGACCAAGAATGCAATCAAAATGTGTTGATTATAACTGGTGATGGGAATGAAAAGTTGGAAACAAGGATAAATAATTGGTAGTTGGAAAATATAGTTTAGGTGATAGATATATTGCTGGAGATCATGTGATAAAATTTTGCAAAATCAATGACTTATTCATTGCAAATACCTTTTTCAACAACAAAAATGGTGGTTAAACATATGGGCTTAGCCATAGGTACACAAAAATCAGATTGACTACATCTGTGGAAAGAGGTGATGTAGAAGCTCAATATCTTCACCCAAAATAAGTCCAGGAGCTGATTGTGGAACAGACCATCAATTGTTCATATGCAAGTTCAAGTTGAAGCTAAAGACAATTAAAAGAAGTCCACAAAAACTAAAATATGACTTTGATTCTATCCCTCCTGAATTTAGAGACCCCCTAAAGAATAGATTTGATTCACTGAACACCAAGGAGTAAAAACCAGAGGAACTGTGGGATGACATCAAGAGTTTCACCCATTAAGAAAGGAAAAGGTCACTAAAAAGACTGGAAAGGAAGAAAAAACAAAATGGATGTCAGAAGAGACTCTGAAACTTGCCTTCGAAAGGAGATTATCTAAAGCAAATGGAAGAAATGACAAGATAAAAGAACTGAAAAGAAGATTTAAAAGAGCAGCTCAGGAAGACAAAATCAATTATTTTAATCAAACATGCAAAGACCTGAATTTACAAAATCAAAAGGGAAGAACATGTTCAGCATTTCTCAAACTAAAAGAACTGAAGAAAAATTTAAGCCTTAAGTTTCCATATTGAAAGATTTAATGACCAAAATTACATGTTGCAGGAAAGATGAAAAGAAGATGGAAAGAATACAGAGTTACTATACCAAAAATAAATGATCAATATTCATCCATTTCAGGAGGTGGCATATGATCAAGAACCAATGGTATTGAGGGAGGAAGTCAAAGCCGTGCTGAAGGAAGTGGTTAAAACAAGGCTCTAAGTATTGATGGAACTCACTGAGATGCTTCAACAAACAGATTCTGCACTGGAGGAACTTACCCGGCTATGTCAAGAGATTTGGAAGACAGCTATTTGGTCAACTGACTGGAAGAGATCCATATTTGTGTATATGTATATGTGTGTGTGTGTATATCCCTATGATACAATGTCTATTGTAATAAAACACAAAAATATGAAAATAAAAACATCCCCAATGTTATCAAGCAAACAAACAGCCACATTTTGTTAGTTCCATTAAGATTTATCACGTTAATCAATATTTAGGCAGACACAAACACACAAACACTAGGAGAAAATTATTTTGATTTCTTATCTATTTTTATTGCTAAACATATATTAATGTAAAGGAGAAATTCATAAAGCATTTTTGACCAAAACTCAATTAATGGATCAATTCAGTTCTTACTTAATTAAACTTGTCTTTTTTTTTTCTTTCCTGGGATTTCATGTTTGCTTAGATGCACTTAGCAGATTCAATGCAAAACCTGTTATCTGACCATTTTAATTGCTGGAAGAAATAAAATCTAAGGCATAATTTCTCCTGATGGTCAAGCCAGGATGTGAAAGAAATACATTCTAAGGAAGGGAATCTCAACACACTTGTTTTTTGTATAAAGTGTGCACAAGAAATATTCCTTCATGGCAAGGATGTAAAAAAGAGAATTTCCTAAAAGAATCTAAAAGAGTTGGCCTTCTATAAATTTTCCCAGACCACTCAGTGAACGTTTGTTCAACCAGCAGTTTCTGGGAATTAAGGTGCTGACACCTTTTCAAAAATTCCTGAGATATTTGGTTAAAACTGTTTAAATATCGTCAACCAGTGATGTTTGATGATCACATCTGAAGCATATGTGACTATGATTGAAAACCTCTGTATTAATTCCTGATAGAAAATTAGTATAAGCCCCTATACTCAATTATTCAATAGAAGCCCATTCTCCATCACTTACACATCATTTTCTTGACCTCAATCAAAGACTTACAAATCAAATGGGTTTATTGTGATTTTTTTTTGTTGTTGTTATTCCTTGGACTATATCTTTCTTTGTTAGAAGGTCTTTAGTTGTAGTTATTAGTTCTCAGTATGTGGACTGGCATTTCTCTGCATCTGAATGTGACTTTCCTTTTGCTTCCTGAATGAATCCTCTTAATCTCATTTTTAAGGATTGAGTAGGTTATTTGCTACAACAATTTTGGGACTAGTCTAGGATTTCAAAAGCAGCTCTTCCAAAGCGGATCCAACAATTACAGACAGGAATTTCTGGTATCAAATTGAAAGCCTTTTGTGTTTCTTTCATGAATTTATTTCCCAGGTCTCAGACCCTGCAATTTGATGGTAAGTGCTTCTCAGAAAGAACTTTCACTCTTTTTGTGAGATGTTTTCCTGAGGAATTATTAAGTCTCTTGTTGTTTTTTTCCTCCCCTATTTCTTTCCTATCCTGTATGTATATATAGAGGTAAATCCAGCTTCTGCAATTCTAGTTTAAATGTACATTTCTTTGGTAAGATGGATAATGTCAACTTCAGTAGGTGTTTGAGTCTCTCTGTTGTGACCTCTGCCACTTTCATGATAGAATGCTGCACCCATAGTAGTTTGTTTTATCTCACACACTGGTCTTTTCTTACATAAGGAAGTCTTGAAAACCAATGGCTATTATGGGGTATTTTTGAAATGGAAAAAATGTTTCTGTACAGTCAATTGTAATATAAAGATTTCAAAATCTGGAAGAAGGAATGGTCTTTCTTGATTGACTCCAAGGATGCTTTAAAAGACAGAACGAAAATAATTTTGTTTCCCTGAGAGATACAATGTCTAGACAAAGTGAATTAATAGAATAAAGCTCTGTTTCTCTGAAAGCTAAACAAGGTGAACTAATAGAAAAATTACAATGTCAGTCTGAATCTACAAATGATCCTCCTGCTCCTGCTGTTCCTGATGGTTCTTCTCTCATTGTCACACACCTTTCCTCTGCTCCCTCTCTCATTGTCAATCCTTCCTCTGCTCCCCTGGCAGCTGCCTCTTTTGATCAGTTTCTACTTTCTCCACCTCCACTTCCATCCTGAATCACCCCAGTTAAGCTTCCTTATTGTGCCAGACTTTGATCTTAAAAGAACCAAAGACACTCCTCATATCAAGATGTCCTTTAAAATCAAGCAAGCTGACCAAGATGAGTAACTTCCACAAGTAGTTTTTACACCACACCACAGAATAAGGCAGAAGTAAGAGTTATAGTTAAGGATTTTCTTAAGATCAGAAAATATCTAGGTAAATTTACAGAAGAGATGTCAACTTGTAGGATAAAAGATTGGAACTTTTGGAGGTGTTGATTCTTATACCTGGGAATAAGTGGAACAATTCCGTTAATCCATTATCCTGTCTGATTTACATATATGGATTGAGGCTGAGTAAAGTTAGTGTGAGACATAGGTTGTCCATCATTTTACTGAAGTGGCTACCTACACACCACCTGTGTAACCCTGCCTCCCTGGTCCACAGAGAGACTATAACATTCCATTCCTGATGCCAGTTGACCATGACCAAGATTGTTTGCAGGGGGCCATGATACAGGCAGTCAGTGAGCCTTGCTATGATCCTTCTGGCAAGGGGCCTCCTCCTCCGGAATCTTCCTCATGAAGTGCTATGTTATTGGAGACATATTGCTTAGAACAAGGCTCTAAGTGTGAGCCTGATACTGGACCCATCCAAGAAGGAATCACAGAATTGAGGAGAAAGGGAAAAAGACAGTGTGGTAGTTAAGGTTATATATCAACTTAGCTGCACCTGGTTTTAAATGACTGGGCAGTTGGATGTAGTTACTCCCCATGATGAGATTGGTAATCATCTCCATGGTAGAATTTACTGGAGCAGCGGAATACCTGTCTTAGGGATGTGGTCTGCTTCCAGTACATAAGGAGAAGTTTTGAGAAAGGTCTCTGAGCTTTTTGGCATGCTTGGACACTGCAAGTAGCTGAATCATTATTTAGCAGCCTGCCACGTTTCCTGCCAATCTTGGGATTGTCTCTGGCCTTGAACTAGTGGCCTGCTACATCATTTGGTAATCTTGGGACTGTGCCATTTTATTTGTCAAACTTCAGTTTGTCAGCCTCAGCAGCCAACAGTTGCCTGACTTAAGAGAATCCTCCAGCTTTGGGGGGTGGGGCAAGAGGCAGAGCATAAGTCCAAGGTTGAGGGGCTTTCACCCAGCCCCTAGAGCAGGCACTTTGAATCCAGACTTCTATCCTTCTCAGCTGTAAGAGAATAAAATCCTATTTGATAAAGCCATCCCATTTGTGGTATTTTATGTTAGAGTGGCACTAGAGGACAAAAACAGGAAGTATGAATGAAAAGTAAACAGTTTAAATGGGCTTTGTGAAAAATATTTTGAAGAAAGTTTTCTGAAATTATTGTGATAGGAGAAAAAAATACTCTGTCTAAAGCAAATCATTCTACTTGTAAATTTTCAAAAGCCATACAAGCCCACATTTAGACAGCTTTGATGGGACATGCTGAAAAGGGGAACTAAGATTTTACTAAAACCACAGGCTGCTTGTTTCAATACAAAAGCATTATTTGAAAAATAAAATGGGGTTTTGGTCCAAGTAAACTCCAATCAATCAAGACTCTTAAACTTTGAAGCAGGACATTTGCGTAAAATTATCTGCAGGGAAAAAAAAAATAAATAAAAAGAGTGTTTACTTTATGAACTGAATTACAAGATGTTTGCCAGAACATTTTGGGTTTTCTTTTTTTTTTTTTTTGCTTTTGAGCTTTTTTTTTTTTTTTTTTTGCTTTTGAGCAGTGACCACCAAAAGTCTAGCTTTGAAGTCAGCAAAAAAGCAATGAAAATGTGCCTTAATGAGGAGATGTTAGTATATGGCATAGACTGAAAAATCTGAGGGATGCATTAAGGCAGGAATGGGATATCAGTGTCCCTGAGAAGAATACCCTTTCAAGGACTAATAGTTGGTTTTAGCCAGTGTGCAAATATATGCTCAATTGAATTAGCAACATAGGCCCATGAAATAAATGGAAATGGAGGAGAAGCAGCAATGCAAACATGAGCTAAGCTTTAACAGGTTCTTCTCAAATCTTCTGAGGCATAAAATGCCAATAATCCATGTTGTAAGCCACACCAGACAGAGATATGGCTATGTGAGCTGATTATCTATGGAAAAGACCATATACATAGCTGGCAAGTCAAATTGATGCTGGTAGCTCCAGGAGGCTACATTTAGTTTGGAGTCGGATTTGCTTTTGGCTACAGATTCTTAGAGTTCTATGAAAATGTCAGACCAAAAGATCTTATATATTTCTTCAGATAAAGAGGTATACATTTATCCCCACAGTAAATGGAAAACTTAAACATTAGTTGTCTCAAACAGGGTGAAATAAAAGGATCAAAGGGTGGTTTGCACGCCAAATGAGGGACAGTGGCCGCATTTATAATCTTGGTGCTTCTACCATGCTACCAAATAACATGTTGCCCCCCCCCCCAATTTGCAATGAGGACTTTAGCTTAAAGACTCATCACCCTGATATCTACTACACTGGCATTAGGGGGTGTTAGATGATCGGGAAAGATCTCTGGTGGCATTGTGCTGAAGACATTTGACTGCTAACCAGAAGGTTGGTGATTCAAATTTACCAGCCATTCCATGGAAGGAAGACTGGGCAACCTATTTCTGTTAATATTTAACACCTCAGAAACCCAAAGGGGGATACTATGAGTTGGAATCAATTCATTGGCAGTGAATTTTTTTGTTGCTGCTGTTTAGATGATCAGGAGCTGCTATCAACCTCCATACCAGAGATGTGGTAACTGACAATGGACATGGAAACAATGCAGAATGGACTGAGCAATATGCAGCATGGCTCTCAGTGCACATTTTTATAAGCACTTGGGTAGTTGTTAATGGACAAACCCTATGGTCTAGATCTGAGGCAGGGAGGGGAGACTCTTGGGCAATTAGAGACTCCTCCATGTAGATCACAAACATCTGTGCCAAGCTGAATAGCAGTCTAATTCGTATGTAATTCATGTTTATGCTTGTAGCAAAGGGCCTTACAGGATGGAGCACACATGGAATCAGTCAGTCAATAATGCCTGCCTGTTAACCTGGAAATATAACAAAAAAGAGGATATCTATGGGATGTTATAAATTGGAGGTCGTGACTCCTTAAGGATACCTACTTGTGAAGGCAGGGCCTGCTGTGCTAGGAGACCACTATGGAGAGTTTTAAGAATACTATGTCCCTATTAGCTATATTTTAGGATAACTGAGAAGTGTTTGGATTGTTTCTATTATATCCCTACAAAAGAAAATTCCAAAAAGGTGTAGAGATATATCACTGAGGGATGGTAAAAGGAGGATGTGGTGACAATGGGTGAAGATCAGGCTGATTGGGTATCTGTGGACAGAAAAATCGTTATTCACCAGCTAAGAAAGGAGTGATTCCTTCTTCAAGGGAACCAAGGACTGGGAAGAGGGAAGGTCATTAATAATATTCCTTCAAGTCTTTTTGGCAGAAGTAGTACTGCAGCTGATGTAGACAATGCCTAGACAGTAACATAGGCAGGAAACCTCACAAACTGTGGAATTTGACATCCAGAACCTCTCTCAGTATCTGTATCGACATCTAGTGATCTTTTGGTGCTTCTCATTCTAAACTATACTAGAATGTCCATGGTCAAAGTTTACAACTCCACTGATGTGAGAATATGTAGAATCAAGTGTTGTATGGTAATTCCACTGTGGGAAGAACCTGGACAAACTGAAGCCCACATTATGGTAACTATTACCAGAACTTATGCAATTATGCCAGGGAAAAACGCAGGTTGGACTGAGGCCTTAGGTACAAGAACAAAATCACTGCCTGCAGACAGTGAGTCCACCTGACTCTTCCTTGTTTGACCTATTTAACACTTGATTACACACTGGTAAGAGATTCTGGCTAATGTCAATACTACAGGCAGGCCTGATCAACCTACTTGTGGTAGTGATAATTAAATGTCTAGATATTGTACACACAACACATCCTTTTCATTCATGTTGTTAACTATCCTATGGAGACAAACTTCCACCTCCAAGTCTGAGGACAAGAGTAAGCTTATAAAATTGCTTACATAAATGGATTATGGACAAGTAAGACTGAGAGGAAGCAGTGTTTCAGACAAGCTGAGCAGTTATGCTCTTCTCTGTTTCTCCCCTCATTAGTATCTTTAGGCTTCAGGAACTACCTCTCTTTCCAAGTAAAATAACAAACAGGACTAAAGAGATACTGTTCTGTGCTGGCTCTCACATGTATAACCACCCCTTCCTGGAGTGAGCAGGTGGGAAAATCTACATTGTATTCCAGGTCATGAGTCAGCTAATAAGTACAAAACTGGGTGAGAACGGACTTCCTAGTTCTCCATCAGAGTATCACAAGGCATTTGTGGGAGAGTTTTCATCCCACATAGATAGCATTTGAGGCTGCTTTGGTTATATAGGGAGGACCACAGATGAGACAGCTCTTTATAGGAATATCCTGGTCCCTTGCCTATAGTGCAAAATGAAGGCACACGTAGAAAGTACCTAGACAGTTTCAGAGTCAGAGGCACCACTCATCATGGAACTATTCTTGTAGTATGCTGTCAGTTGTCTTTGAGTAATTAAAATGGCTTTAATTTGTCAACAATTTGTGTCTTGTATATATAAAATAATCAAAATAATTGGTTGTAACATGCATGGAATTGTTGACACCACTGGGTGAAATTCTCATCTGTATAGTCTACTGGCTACTAGGGATCCAGAGATAGCCTTGATATCATCTTTAATGTGCACTGTATTACCCATTATGATAATACAATTCAATAGCTTTTAGTAAACTTATGGCGTTGTGTGGATTTGCAGCATATATTTCCATAACTCTAAAAAACTCTGTCATGCCTATGGAGTCTGTCCCCTCTGTTAGTCCCCATCTCAGACAACTACAGGTCTACATTATCTTTATGTATCTACCTTTTTTTTGGAAATATAAATGGAATTATACAATATATCATGTTTTGCATCTTCACATAAGACTTACAACTTTGTCCATTTTTATCTTAGAATTGTTTATGCTACATTAGGTTTTTATTTTTTTTTATAACTTGTATAATAAACTTTTTTTTTAATTTATTACTTTTACAAGGTCTGCTCAATTTGAATTGGGAAAAACTAACTCAATACATAATTTCAGGAAGAAATGGCATCTTAACAATATTGTGTCTTTTAATTCAGGGGCATGATACTTCTCTTTATTTATTAGGTGTTTAATTTTTCTCATCAATGCCATGTAATTGTTAATGCAGATATCTTTCATATATGTGGCTAAATCTGTTCTTTTATTTTATGTTTTTAATGCTAGTGTAAATGCTTTTTTATAATTTTAATTTTCAATTGTTCCTTTCTAACACAAAGAAATTGAAAGGATATTTTTATATTAAACTTACAACCCACAATCTCACTAAATGTCCTTACTAGTTTTAACAGTTCTTTTGTACACTTTTTTTGAATTTTTTACACAGATGTCATCTGTGAATAAATACAATTTCCCATTTTTTATTCTACTCTGTATGATTGTAATAATGGTTTCTGTTCTATTTATTTGTCTAGAACCTCTATTACTATGTTGAATAGAAGTATTGAGTTTTTCTTCATATAGTCCAGCTTCTTAGATTTTTTGCTCAGCATGTAGACTGAACAAGTATGGGGAAAGGATACAACCCTGACACACTCCCTTCTTGATTTTAAACCATGCAGTGTCCCCTTGTTCTGTTCTAACGACAGCCTCCTAGTCAATGTACAGGTTCCTCATGAGTACAGCCAAGTGTTTGGGAAATCCCATTCTTCTCATTGTTACCCATAATTTGTCATGATCCACATAATCAAATGCCTTTGCATAGTCAATAAAACACAATTCAACACCTTTTTGGTATTCTTTGCCTTGAGCCAAGATCCACCTGACAACAGCTATGATACCTCTTGTCCCATGACTTCTTCTGAATCCATCTTGCACCTGTGGAAGTTCTCTGTCAATATACTGCTGCAACCGTGGTTTTTTTTTTTTTTTTTTTTTTAATTATCTTCAGTAAGATCTTACATGTGTGTGATATTAATGATATTGTTAGATAATTTCCACATTCTGTGGGATCATCTTTCTTTGGAATGGATCTCTTCCAGTCAGTTGGCCAAGTAGCTGTCTTCCAAATCTCTTGGCATAACCTAGTGAGTGCCTCCAGTGGGGCATCCATTTGTTGAAATATCTCAATGGGTATTCTGTCAATTCCTGGAGCCTTGTTCTTCACCAATTCCTTCATTGCAGCTTTGACTTCCTCCTTCAATAACATTGCTTCTAGATGGATGAAGATCTACCAGATCTTTTTGGGACAGTGACTCTGTGTATTCCTTCCATCTTCTTTTGATAGTCCCTGCATTAGTCAATATTTTGCCCATAGAATCTTTCAATATTGCAACTTGAGGCTTAAATTTTTTCAATTCTTCCAGCTTGAGAAATTCAGAATTTGTTCTTCCATTTTGTTTTTCCATCTTCAGGTCTTTGTACATTTCATTATAGTAATTGGCTCTGTCTGCTCGAGCTGCTCTTTGAAATCTTTGGTTCAGTTCTTTTATCTTGTCATTTCTTCCATTTGC
>NW_006921773.1:2711508-2712080 GCF_000298275.1 Orycteropus afer afer | reverse complement strand
TGGGTTTGAACTGTCAATCTTCTGGTTGCCAGTCAAATGCCTTAGGCACTACACCACAAGATACTAAATAAGAAAGATAAATATTCAAAAGAAATTTAATAAAAGATATCAACAAGGGTATTTCAGGTATATTTTTAAATCAACAAAAGTAGGATCTATGATATTAATTGGGAGCTTTGGTGATGTGGTGCCTAAGGCATTTGACTGCTAAACAGTGGGTTTGAACCCACCAGCCACTCCTAGGAAGGAAGACTGGGCAATCTACTTCCTTAGAAGTAATGCCTCTGAAACCCAAGGAGATGTTGCTAATGTTTCATATAGACTCAGTGGCAGTGAATTTTTTTTCTCCTATTAATGTAAAAAAAGAAAATTGCTCACAATAGTTTTAAACTGAAATGATAGTGGTATTATAATAAGATTGAAAATACAATCTAATAAATTTAACATAAAAAAATCTCTCTGTCATATACAGGGTTAGCAGACAATGGGCCTATAAGTTCATGTGAATGATCAGAATTCCCAGGTGTATAGTAGAGCTGACAAGGGGCAAGGTTAAGGTCATTACTTGGTCA
>NW_006921773.1:2707492-2710663 GCF_000298275.1 Orycteropus afer afer | reverse complement strand
CTGTATGAAAAGTGAATTTACTCTGTAAATCTTCACCCAAATCCTAATAAAAAAAAAAAAATAAAAATAAAAATAAAAAATCTCTCTGCACCCTAAATGAGAACATTAAAAGCTAATGCTGAAAGTATTATATACAAAAGGAGTATTTAATACAACTCTTTGAGAAATAGTCAATTGAAGTCAACAAAGTCAAGTCAGAAACTATGCAAATATTAAGAAAGGTATCTGTATATATGGACATATTTAGATATATCTGGAATGTTGTCATTGAATCTATCATCAGTGAAATGAAATAATATATTTAGCATATATTCATGTATTTTATATTTGAGATTGTATCCTGTTTTATATTTTGTTCCAATGATTGATCTGACCATTTCTGGAACAGTACCAAACTGATTTAATTATTGTTACTTTAGAATGGTTTAATATTAGCCAATTTAAATTAACCATTATTATTCACTTCAATATTTTTTTATGGTTGCCCTCATTTTGTCATATTCCAAAAGTTATCAAATTTGAGGAAATTTGTAGCTGTATAAATTAAAGAGAAGGAACTATTTATGACAGTAATACTGAGTTGTCTCCTTCATCTCTTTAACTTGTCTTCCCCTCATTAAGCTTCATAATTTATTTGTTTCTATGTTTTACCTTAAATTAAGGAGGAGTTTCCACCTCTACGGGGGCATCTAATAAATTCTGGCCTGGAACTGCCTCCACTCCTTGCCATTTGTTAACATGCTTTCATCTGCCTTCTTGTTTCACTTTTATTATTCAAATGAATTACTTTCCATTGTAGTCCTTTACAAAAAAATAAAATTCAGTCATCCTTAAAGAGTAGAGACATGGGTTTCCTTTTTCATCATGAATTGAAAATAATTAAATGTGTTTAAATATTTTTAATTTGTAGTTTGCTTTAGGAACCCATCTTTGAGAATCCTTTGGTAAAGCATAGGACATCTGACTTACATTAAGTTTAATTTATGTTTGTTTGGCTATATGTGTTTAGAGCAGCAAATATGAACATGGTTAATTACTACATAAATAACATAAACTGCTTTGAGTTTTATTTTCTCTATTCTAATTGAGGGTTTTTTAGACACATAAAAAATGGCAAAGAATCTGATTTACAATTATTCTTTCTAGCAAACATTATTAAGAATAATAAAATATAAAAATGTATTTTTCCCAAGAAAAACAAAAACATGCCTAGGAAAATTTATAATAGTTGATCAAATAATAAAACATATTTCCACTTTATGACTCCAATTGTAAAGCTTAACTTTACTTACTAAAAAATGTTGTAAGAAGCTGAAAGGAAAAGCAAATAATTTCACTTAAGCAGATATCTCAATTCCCTCCACTTGCATCAGTGGAGAGAAATAAAATATTTTTCTTAGGAGAGTCTATAGTAAAAAGAAGACAAAATGAATTATTAGCTGAATGTTTACAGAGGATGTAAGAACAGATCACTCTTCCTAAAAACTTCCAAATAATTCATCATTGCTGAGAAATGAGCCCTGGTGGAATAACGAGTGTTCCAAGCATTCAGCTGCTAACCAAGGTCTGCTATTTGAACACACCAGCCACTCTGCAGAAGATAATCTGCTTCTGTAGAGATTTACAATCTTAGAAATCCTGTGGGGCTGTTCTACTCTGTCCTATAGGGTCACTATGAGTTGGACAATTCCATGACACTTAGTTTTTTGCTTTGTTACCGAAAAGGAAGATACCAGAGTTTACTAGAAGAAAAGAGTACAGTCATTCAACTTTGGACTTGTAGCCCAAAGCTGCTCTGAATCTTCCTAGGTTAAGAAATGGAAAGTGGCTTAATTAATTCTCATGACCATGGCAATTGACCTAGGTTAAATGTTGGCTTCTGAAACTTGTTTACTTCTTGACATATTATTCAATTATTTTACTCAATTACATGGAGTCACAAAGATTTGGAAGAATTATCTCTTGTTAAATATCTGAAGAAACTACGACAATCCATTAATAACAGAAAGATGGTATGCCAACTGACTCTTTTGATTTATTTTGTGGCTATTCCTCATGATCAATAAGGAATAGCCTTACTGACTACACACAAAGTCATCCAATTTAATTGGTCCAGTTTATTGGAGAAAGCCCCAGTATCTTCTTTGTGGTAAGAAGAACAGAAAGCTTTTGAGTTACTGTTGTATGACTATACCATTACACAATGGGCGTTTTGTCTTTCTGTCCAGACAATTGCATGGATACCTTTGTGTGTTCCTGGTTTAGATATTCCACCTTTCTGCAGAACATTTAAAAACCTGACTAGACTGTACATTCTCCACACTAAGTTTGTCTTACTGCTTACCTATTACCCAGGACCATTCTCACCACTCCACAGTTCGATCAAATTCATTTTCAGTAAAGAATTTTTTGTTTGTACTAGGCTGTCTTCTTTTAGTCCTTAGAAGTCTAGCTGTATTTATCTTTTCTAAGGAAGTTTGGGCAATCCTACTTCCGTAGTGATACTGCCTCGGAAACCCAAGGAGGGGTCGCTATAAGACGGGGCCGACTCGACAGCACATAACAACAACAACAACAACAACAACAACCTTTATTTGGTGCATTTCAATGTTACTCTTTATTTTTATATTTTTATTACCATGAATTCTTCCCAGGAAAATCCTAAAAAGAATATGATCGTGGTCTATGTTTTTAATCCATTATGACATCTAGCTTACTTCTATAGCATGCTAATAAAACAAAATATTAAAACATAAATTAGCAGAATTTAAAACTAGGTTTTTCTTGCCAAATGTAGCAGCCCTGGGTTCAGCTTACTTTAAAACTTCTGATATATATACAACTATAAACAGTAAGTCACATTTATAAATGTCACTATAATATATTTCTGCAAAATATAATAGAAAAATTTGTGTTTTTTTTTTTTTTTCTCCTGAAATGTGTTCTATAATGAACTAAATAAGATTTCTTTAAGAGCTAGTTTACTATAGGATTTCCGGCAAGATGGTGGACTAGGTAGAAGGATTGTAAAGACCCTCTTCAACAAAGAAAAGGGAAACCAATTAACACAGACACAGAAGATAATCTTGGACCACTGAGCCTTGAAGGGAAGGATACAGAATTAGACTAAACCCCAACTAGCAGAAGAATTTGCGTGAAAATACCAAAAAA
>NW_006921773.1:2693711-2694641 GCF_000298275.1 Orycteropus afer afer | reverse complement strand
TAAAATGTTTTATGTTTTTTTTTTCCTTATTTTTCTATGATTTTACATAGGCACAGTAGGCCATAATTAAATTTTCTATTCATGTCTTAAGGTACAGAGTATCAAAATAGTATCTGAAGTAACTAAAAGAAGAGTGAACAGCACTTAAGGTTTCTGGACTTGGAGATAGATGGAATAACTAATGAGACTTTGGGTGCTTCATTTCCCAAACACAACAAGGTAATTGTTTGTATAAGGGATAGTTGAAATAAACTAGAAGGGATAATGTTGATGGTGGCAAAAGTAGTGGTACTTGCTCATACTCAGATTTTTATGCAACACTGGCACATTCCTGTAAGTTAAAACCAAAAACCAAACTCACTGTCTTCGAGTCAGATTCAACTCATAGTGACCCCTCCTTGGGTTTCTGAGGTGGTATCACTACAGAAGTATATTGCCCAACCTTCTTTCCAAGGAGTGGCTGGTGGGTTTGAACCACTGGCCTTCTGGTTAGCAGTCAAATGCCTCAAGCATTATGCTACTAGAGTTCCTTTCTGTAAGTTAAGGTTTGTCAAAACCAAAACCCATTGCCATCAAGTTGATTCTGACTCATAGCAACCCCTATTGGTTTGCTGAAGTGGTAAATCTTTGCAGAAAATAGATTGTCCAGTCTTGCTTCTGCAGAATGGCTGATGAGTTTGAACCACCAAGCTTCTGGTTAGCAGTCAGCTGTTTTAGTCACTGTGCTGCAAGAGCTCATTTAAGGTCTCTCAACCACTTGTGAATTTTAAAGGCTTGAGATTTTATCCATACGAGGAGTGATGGATGAGAATTGATCTTTTGGCAAATACAGTAACCATGATAGTCTTGTCTTCAAGGGTGAAATCCAGAGAAAAGAGTTTTGATAGAATAAAGTATATGAAGTTAAAACAGAAAACTACTTTATAAGGG
>NW_006921773.1:2690495-2691001 GCF_000298275.1 Orycteropus afer afer | reverse complement strand
GACCCTCTTCAACAAAGAAAAGGGAAACCAATTAACACAGACACAGAAGATAATCCTGGACCCCTGAGCCTTGAAAGGAAGGATATAGAAGTGGATTAAACACCAAATAGCAGAAGAATTTGCACGAAAATACCCAAAAAGGAGACATACAGAGCTGTGGTCTGGCAGTGATTCTGAGCGATTCTGATGGCACACACAGCTTGGAGAGTGCTGAGTGATGGTAGGACTTAAGAATTAACTTAAAAATCAGACCTGCTAGCCAGGGACTGCACAGAGGATGCTCTGGTGGCTGGGGAATAAACAGAGAAGGTGAAGAGAAAGGCAGGCTGAGCTATGGACTTTTGCCTGTCCAGATGTGTTGCCATTTTGAATGTTTACAAGCAGCTTGACCATTTTGGATATTTAAAGAGACAGCACCCTCCCAGATTCCAGGGGCTTAAGAACAGGTTTTGCTTGCCAGCAACCCCAAAGACACTCTGGACCTGCACGACTGAAAAAGTGTGACA
>NW_006921773.1:2685460-2686427 GCF_000298275.1 Orycteropus afer afer | reverse complement strand
ATCCCATCAACATTCTTGAAGGATATGGAAAAACCAATCACTAACTTTATATGGAAAGGAAAGAGACCTCAGATAAGCAAAGCACTATTGAAGAAGAACAAGGTAGGAGGTCTCACATTGCCAGATCTCAAAACCTACTATACAGCCACAGTAGTCAAAACTGCCTGGTACTGATTTAATGACAGATACATAGACCAATGGAATAGAATTGAGAACCCAGAAATAAATGCATCAACTTATAGTCAGCTGATCTTTGACAAAGGGCCAAAATCCATTAAATGGGGTAGGAATGTTTGTTTAATAAATGGTGCTGGCAAAACTGGAGACCCAATTGCAGAAAAATGAAACAAGATCTGTACCTCACACCATACACAAAAATGAACTCCAGATAGATCAAAGACTTAAATGTGAAACCCAAAACTATAAAGTTCCTCAAGGAAAAGCTAGGGGAAAATTTAGGGGCCCTAATATATGGCATAAATATACTTTCAAGTATAACTCAAAATGCACAAAAACAGAAGAGAAAATAGATGATTAGGACAGTCTAAAAATTAAATTTTTATGTGCTTCCAAAGATTTCTCTAAAAGAGAACCTACAGATTGGGAAAAATATTTGGTAATAACGTATCTGACAAGGGACTTATCTCTAGAATTTATAGAAAACTCCAGTACCTCAATAACAAAAAGACAAAAATCCAATTAAAAAATGGACAGAAGATATGAATAGACACTTCACCAAGGACAATATTCAGGTGGCCAACAAACATATGAAGAAATGCTCATGATCATTAGCTATTGTTGTTGTTATATGCCGTCGAGTCAAACCCGACTCATAGCTACCCCTCCTTGGGTTTCCGAGGCAGTATCACTACGGAAGTAGGATTGCCCAAACTTCCTTCTGAGGAGTGGCTGGTGGATTTGAACCGCCAGCCGTCTTGTTAGCAGGCAAGTGTCTTAGCCACTATGC
>NW_006921773.1:2684568-2685135 GCF_000298275.1 Orycteropus afer afer | reverse complement strand
TGAGGAATGGATAACCAAACCATAATACATACACACAATGGAATACTATGCAACCCTAAAGAATAATGTAGAATCTGCAAAACACCACATAACATGGATGACCTTGGAGGATATTGTGCTGAGGGAAAAAAGTCAATCACAAAAGGACAAATACTGTATTAGTCCGTTATTTTAAAAGTCACGGAAAGGTTTACCTATGGAAGGAAATTTTCTTTGTTGGTTACCAATGGTGGGAGGGGATGGGAGGGAACACTATTAGATAGAGATAAGTCTTAATTTGGGAGAAGAGAAGGGCAATGTACCAAATGTGAGTGACCAATATGGTGGCATTGAGGAAGAGAAAGACATAGAGAGGTACATGGTAGGTACAGATAACAAAGATGAACCCTTTTACACATACAGTACTGTGTTGTCAGTGAAGGCAAACATAGATATACGGGTGGATAGATGGGTGGACAGGCTGAACTATTAGGTATGTCTATGACATGAGGAGTGTATCCAAGAACATGCATAGGGTTGGCAGACAATGGTCCTATAAGTTTATGTGAATGATCAGAATTCCCAGGT
>NW_006921773.1:2682653-2683190 GCF_000298275.1 Orycteropus afer afer | reverse complement strand
ATTTGCATATTACTTTTTTAACATGATTTTAGCTTCTAGTGAAAAAAAAAAACAAAATCTAAGGGAAAATTTTAAGATGTAAAAAAGAGATTTCTTTTCACAATAAAATATTAATGTTTGCTTAAAATATGTGCTTCCATATTTAAATCCAGAGGATTTATTTTGACTATAAAACTCAAATGTTATTATCATTATTTAAAAGAAATTTCATTATGCATTTTTTTTTTTCTTAAAAGGTTATATAGTATATTCTTCACATGTAATTACTTAAATGTTAGGAATCTGATCTCATTACTAAATGCTTAATCTTTAACCTGTTTAAATTAAACAGAAATATACATTAATAATGAATCCAATTAAATTTTGATTTACAATTAAAATAGTTAAAATATTCTTATGTTGATTTTATTTACTTCTGTATTGTTTTCCAAATGTGAATTTTTCCTATATTGGTAATTGTCTATATCTTGGTTTAATGGCTGCTGGCCCTACACTGTAAATATAATTTGCATATTATATGACATCTGAAAATTATGT
>NW_006921773.1:2681916-2682553 GCF_000298275.1 Orycteropus afer afer | reverse complement strand
AGAGTGACCCCTCCATGGGTTTCCGAGGCAGTATCTCTACAGAAGTAGATTGCTCAACCTTCCTTCCTTCTGAGGAGTGGTGAGTGGGTTTGAACAGCCTTGTGGTTAGCCATCAAGTGCCTTAGGTGTTACGCCACCAGAGCTCCTCTCTATCTCATACTTCCTGAATATGTATGAATTTTTCTTATATTGGTAATTGTCTATATCTTGGTTTAATGGCTGCTGGCCCTACACTGTAAATATAATTTGCATATTATATGACATCTGAAAATTATGTACATTTTAATTATAATTTCACACACACAGGCATGTATATACCATAAACTGATGAATCTTATTGAGAATTTTTAAATTATTATTATTAATTTTAAGAGATACATAGCTATATATCACTTAATATCCTCTCAGGAAGAGTCCTACTGTGTGTACATCCATGGGCCACAACACCTTGGTGTCTGAATGCTAGCACGCCAGACCATTTTTTTCAGGTCAGAGCCCCACTTCTGCCCGGCTGTTATGCATGGCCCAGAAGCTACCTAGTCTGTGGTAATGGAAGACCAGTCCCAAACTCCCAATCGGAGTCCCTCTCTGCTCCCATGACTCAACTTGACAAGTCTAGTTCTCGTATTTTGCCCAG
>NW_006921773.1:2669949-2681511 GCF_000298275.1 Orycteropus afer afer | reverse complement strand
GGTTGGGCAATCTACTTCTGTAGTGATACCACCTTGGAAACCCAGGGAGGGGTTGCTATGAGTCAGACCTGACTCCATGGCAGTGTTTTTTTTTTAAAATTATTTCACAGAATGTATTGTGGATGTTAAAGAATGTATACTTGTACAACTAAAAACCTTGAGGATAGTGAATTTGAGAAGAACAGGGTCATACATGAATAACATAAGTCGTAAAAACTTTAAGCAAGGTGTGGCTCTTAGGTGCCATAGGGTAGATCTTCAACATACAGTGACAGACTACTACTGCTCTACAGTGTTTTCTAGGCTGCAGTCTTTCAGGGGCAGATCTTTTTCCCACAGAGTCACTGAATTTGTTAGAACCACCAACCTTTTGGTTAGTTACAGAGTACTTAGCCATTATCAATTATTTGAGAGAAAAAGTATTACACAACTCATTGTTTTCCTTTCCATATTCAGTATTTCTTCCTTTTTGCCAATCCATTTTAAATTGAGTACATTCAACACTAAAATAGATACTAAATTGCTAATTGTCCTATGCTGTAAATTTCTGTTCACTTATTTATAGGTGAATTTTGAAAACTATTATTATTACACTCTAATACAATAATCTTTTAGTCATACCCTGGAGCAGAACATATGTGATGTGAATGATTGGATACATCTTCCTAGTTTCCAGTCAATAGAGCTAATAGACTATATTTTGCTTTCATTCTAAGACATGCTAATCAATGGAGAAATGAACGATGGCCTTTATAAAATGAAGCATTGGTCTGGGCTAAGATGATCTTTACAAGACTCACAATAGATTTTGCCATCAGATGTTTCTGTAATAAATTTTGGATAATGACAGGCTTGACTCAGCTTATTTCATGTTCCTCTGGTGTTTTCCTTCTTCACCCTTCTGAGAGTTTAAGACAGGAAAAATAATATTTCTGACAAATAATGTAATAACTCAGATCTTTGAGAAAAAATTTAAAATGTCAGTAATCAAAATTCAAAGAATACACAACATAAGGTTGGATTGTGGGGGAGGTGAATGTGAGGGAAAATGGGAAACAGAGAAATCATCAAGCCAAGTAAAACTCAGATTGAAGTGGAACCATGGTGGTTGTCCAACTAGTTTGAGAGCTGACAGAAAATATTATTATTGTTGTTGTTTTTGTTACGTGAATTATTATGGTTTGAAATTTAGAGCAAAAACTCAAGGGTGTATAAAATAATTAGATCATGCTTGCCTAGATGCTCTGAATAAGCAGTCATGGCAGGACCATACTCAATGATGGTTCCACAGGAAATAGGGGAGCCTGGGGATGTGGATGATAGAGAAGGTGACAAGGGAATAGAAGTATCCTACATGTGGGATCACTCAATGCCAGTTTTAATGGCATTTGTACATCTGGCCCAAATACTATAAACAAATTTTTCTCATACTGCATAATGTCACTGAGCCACTCTATCTTGTAAATCTAAAATAAAATAAAACTCACTGCCATGGATTTGGTCCTGACTCAGAGTGACCCCTCCATGGGTTTCCGAGGCAGTATCTCTACAGAAGTAGATTGCTCAACCTTCCTTCCTTCTGAGGAGTGGTGAGTGGGTTTGAACTGCCAGCCTTGTGGTTAGCCATCAAGTGCCTTAGGTGTTACGCCACCAGAGCTCCTCTCTATCTCATACTTCCTGAATATGTACCTGGGCTGCTCTAATATTCTTCTGAATGGAACTATTTTCTTCTTCTCTTTATCTAACTAATCCATTAATATCCTAATGAAATGAATAAATAACATTTATATATGGCTTTATACTTTTTTAAACACTTCCATATTAATTATCCCACCAAATTTCATTTATTCCACACCGTACAGATAGCTAGATCATCCTAAAGGACATCCCCAATGGAATAGCTTAGCTTACCACTCTTCCTGAATTATAGTTATGAAGTTTATTACTGCTAATTTTTAAATGATTATTTTTATAAACCCAAGGAGGGTTCGCTACAAGTCAGATATGACTCTAAGGCAGTGGGTTTTTTGCCTTTTGGTTTTATGCCTTCACTGAAAATTTAAGAAATAAAAGTATACCTTAAACATACTTATAAACTTTCATTAAAATTCTCAAGTTTTATTTCTCATCTAGACTTTTCACACAAGTTTTATGTCTCACCTCCCTGTTTCACTCATTTTGCAATGAGTTACCTGCAAGATATGCAGCAACAATTTTTGTAAATGGTTAGGCAGTAGAAGCATTGCCTCTTACTAAATGATCTAACATTTACCAACTGCTTTAGATGATTTTGAGGATTCCATGGCTCTCCATTTCTCAACTGCTTTTCTGCTTTCATAAAATCCTTCAAATCTGAATATCACAGTATTTTATTTACTGAAACTTAATAGTATGCATTTCAGTAACAAACAATAAGTGCTTCTCTATGACTCATCCAGTTTATAAAAATCGTTCTAGCTATTCCACCATTTAAGCATATTTTCACTATTAAAGATATAGCCAATGAATGTGTGTGTGTACAAAATGTGAAATGTATTCTTCACCTCTCTATTCAACCATCTTTTAACCCTTTTCTCTCATTCTCCTTAGAGAAACTTTTGAAAATATAGACACATGTAAGGAAGCTTGTTAGTATGTTTCTCTTGCGTAATAAATTTACTTATTAATTGCTTGTATTGTTATACATTTAAGGTGTAATGGGTATAATTTGGCTAAATCTTACAGAATGATATATAATCATCTTGGAATTAATTTCTCATTTATTTTTCATTTCCAATTTAATTTTCTATATAACACAATGGCTATTTAATTTACAGATGATGAATGTTGCTTTGGTTTTCTTTTGGTCTGTTTCTATATACCATACAATTATTTGAATTTAGTTGATTATATCTAATTTTATATCAACATGCTAAAATGACTTGTTGACTTCTGCTTGTGAAAATGTTATTATTTACTGGATCTGCAATGTGTGTGTGTGTGTGTGTGTGTGTGAATGTCTCACTGTGCTTGGAAAGAATGCATGTTTTCTTTTTTTGTTGTATGCTCATTTCTCCTTGGGGGGCTCTGGTAGAATAGTGTATAAGGCATTTGACTGCTAACCAGAAGGCTGGCAGTTCAAACCCACCAGCCACTCCTTGGAAGGAAGATTGGACAATCTGCTTCCATAGAGATACCGCCTCAGAAACTTTGCATTATCTGTTTATTAATTATTCATATAATTTATGTTCAAATCAAAGTTCAGATTTGTTGATTTCTAGGAGAGGTGTATAAGATTGTTATTGGATGATTTTGGATCAGCAAATTTTTCTTGTATTGTATTTGTTTTTCTGAGTTTCAAACCTCTATTTTTAAATGCATAAAACTTCAAAGCTACCAATTATTTTCTTAAAATGATGTTTTATTGTACTTAAAGTAAAAGTATAAACAGCAAATTAGGTTCCCATTTAAAAATTTTTACACAAATCATTCAGTGATATTGGTTACATTTTCACAATGTGTCATAATTCTCATTCATCCTATTCTGGTTGGACCATTTCCAGTTCTCCAGCTTCCCTGCCCTTAAGTGGCATCATTAGTTTGGAGTCACCCAGTGCAGTAACTCATGGTGTCCCCACTCCATGGACCTTCTCCCATGCCAGAGTATATGGAATCCTTACTAATATTAATTATCAATTTTAATCATATAAGTATATGTGATAAATATGGTTGTAAATTGCATAAATGTAGTATTTCTTAGATAATATGAATACTAATAACAAAATAATTTTGTAAAATCTTTCTATATTGAATGGCAGCACTATAACTACTAGTAGTGGTAGTAATGTAGCATAAGGCTTTTTTTCTCCATTTTCTTTAATTACTACTTCACTGTCAAAAAAGTTTTTTTTTTTTTTATATAAGTTCACAAATAATACCACAATATTGCAGCTATAGCACCAGAAAATTTGAAAAAATCATGGACTATACAAACATGGGCAGCGACAACAACAGCATATACATTGTTGTATTTGGGTAACAATGAGAGCTCTGACCAGAGAGCATTTAGGTAGTCTTGTAGGTATATTGATACATATAAGCTGGATTTATGAAAAACATTGTTGTAACTAACTACAGTGATTTTTTTTTTTTAAAGTAATTAAATTCTTCTGAAATACTTCACAAAAATATTATGGACAATCTTTTTTGGTGTCATCTCTTCTGACAGTGTTGCCCAATGCAGTCCACACCCCCTGCCAAACCCATAGACATGCCCCCTTACCTTCTCATCTTTGCTTTAGAGTAATGTTTGACCATTCAGTCTCCAATTGATATTTTAAAAGAGCTCATTACTCATGAGTGATATTCTTTATTTTATGAGGCAAACTCTTATTGAGATAAAAGGACCTCAAAGAATAATTTCAGTTTAAGGCTTAAAGAGTGTTGCAGAGTGATGCCTCAACCAATGCAGTAGGTATTGATATTTTAAGAATTTGAGGTCTGTTCCAAAATTTTTTACCTATTCTTGAAGAATGCATTTTTTTTCATTTTTATTGTGCATTTCTTAACATTTTTCTTCAATTATGTTTTTATTTCTGTATACTTAATAATTTTTGTAAAATGTTAGATTTTACTTACAAATGTTCTATAGGTAGTACATTTTACACCTGTACAGAAAATCTTGGACTTTTAATCATTGTTGTTAACCCTTTAAAATTATTGTAATCACTGTTTTGGGGAGCTTTTTCCTATCTTTTTCTCTGTGCTTTGTATTTACAATGTTTTGTTTTTTTTTTTTTCAGTTTGTCTTTTTCTTATTTTCCCAATTCTGTCTTTTTTTTTTTATCTATCAAGTTTTGTCATTATTTTCATTCACCTGTAATTATTTTAGAGTTACATATTCCATTTCCAGTCTTCAAATTGTTACTTTTATTTAATTATAAATATTGGAATTTGTTATTCCAGTCTCTATTGTTTTGAAAAGAAGAAAAAAATTCACACCTATTTTTCCTTCCTTCCTTCACTGCCACTTGACCAGTTGTCTTCATGTTAAGATTACAAGTTTTACTTTAAAAAAAAAAAAAAAAAAAAAATGCTCTCCAGTGGGATCTGAGGTATCACTATGGAAGTAGATTTCTCAATCTTCTTTTCAGGAGTGGCTGGTGAGTTTGAGCCACTAGCCTTCTGGTTAGCAGTCAAGTGCCTTAGGCACTATCCCACAGAGCTCCTGATTTTACTTTTAAGTTGTTATTGATTATCATTTTATAGTCTACACTCATGTAGCTATTGTTGTTGTTGTTATGTGCCCTCGAGTCAGACCCTAATCATGGAGACCCCTCCTTGAGTTTCTGAGGCAGTATCACTACGGAAGTAGATTGCCCAAGCATCCTTTCGAGGAGTGGTTGGTGGGGTTGAACCGCCAGCCTTCTGGTTAGCAGTCAAGTGTAGCATTTATCATTTATTGCATAGTAATATCTGTGTTTATGTACTTCTCCATTTTAGGATGTACCTTCTCCTCTCTCTTTCATTTTCTCTCTCCTCTACAAATACATACATACTTATATACACATATAATAATGCATCCTTATACTAATTAAAATGAGGTAATTAAAAAATGCTAAAAATGTGCTATGTATTTTCTTTTAAGCCTTATCATATTGGCTTCAGAAACTATAAATTTTTAATAAATAAAAATGTTTCAATGTCAGAGGTCTTCATATCTATCCAAGGCTCCCCTCCCCCAATCTCCTAGTTCTGATTTTTTCAAATTAGAGGGCAATTTCACTTTGCCCTAATTTTCTCTATTTTCTTTTAGCAACATTGCACTGTTCTCCCAGAGCAAAGAATTATGGACCACCTTCTGAAGTTTCCTCAATTTAAAAACTCTGATAAAATTTTATTGCTGCTATTTTCTTTTGTTTTTGCTTCCTTTTGCATTTTGGTCTGCTTGTTGAAGGAGTGCCATTTGCAAACGGACTTTAGTTGGCTACATTCGCTTAGAGGTGGCAGAATTGGAGCATGACAAATAGTTTCAAGTGAAGTGCATGGGCTGAGTTGTGATATGGATACTTTATATAATAGGTTTCTATGCATAATTGGAGGTAAATTATGCCACTGAGCATGCAGTCTTTAATGCAGAGAAAACTTTTTTTTTTTTTTTTTTTTGCAAATATCCTGCTATTCTTATTTTCTTTTTTCTACTAGGCTTTGCTTTTTCTGTGTGATTTTAAAGTTATTTTCATTTTAAATTTTAGCTACTTTATGTGGTTCATTTCCAAAATGATTGGAATAAAATAAGATATCAAGATCATGACAACTCTCTGGACTTCAGAAAATTTCAACTAAAAAATGCATACTTTAAAATGCTCACAGTATTTTAACTCTTGAAAGGCAGATAGTTTTATTTATTGTGTTTAGAACTTAAGCAATATATTGTAGTTTGAAAACAATTTTAAATATTTATTTATTTACTTTCAAAACACAATAACACCTAATATATCACTGTTACATAAATACTGTGAATTAGTATGACATATGGGCATATGAAGACTCCCACAATCTTTAGAATGTTCTGTGTTCCTGTCCTCACTGCATGTTGTTTTAAAACACTCTGGTTAAATACATTTGATTTTTTCAAAATATGAAATGTCTGAGTCAACTGAGATAATTCTTGTGCTGTGTTGGTGTCAGGTGCCTTCAAGTTGGCTCTGACTCATGGTGACCTTATGTACAACAACAACAAAAAAATCCTGCCCAGTCTTGTGCCTTCCTGACAATCCTTCCTCTGTTTGAGACCATTGTTGCAGCCAGTATATCATTGAATGTCTCCTCCATTTTTGCTAACCCTCTACGTTACTAAGCACAATATCATTCTCCAGGAAATGGTCCCTTCTGACAACAAGACCAAAGTAGGTGAAACAAATTCTGCCCATTCTCACTTCCAAGGAGCATTCAGGCTATACTTCTTCTAGGACAGATTTGTTTGTTCTTCTGGCAGTACAGGTTATCTTCAGTATACTTTGCCAACACCACAACTCAAAGGCATCAACTCTTCTTCATTCCTCCTTATTCATTGTCCAGCTTTCACATGCATATGGACCAAAGCAAACCAAATAAAAAATCCAAACTCACTGCCAACAAGTCAATTCCATTTCACGGTGTGTTGGATCATATTTCTTTGCATTGTGCATGCACAAATATGGATTTCTTCCAGTCAGTTGCCCAGGTAGCTGTCTTCCAAATTTGTTAGCATAAATGAGTAAGTGCCTCCAGCACCACATCCCCTTATTTAAAGTATTTCAACGGCTATTCCATCAATTCCTGGAGTCTTGTCTTTTGCCAATTCCTTCAGTGCATCTTGGACTTCTTCCTTCAGTACTGTTGGTAGTTGACCACATACTAGATATTTGAACATCGATTAATTCTTTTGGGTATGTTGTTGTTGTTGTTATTATGTGCCGTCGAGTAGGCCCCAACTCATAGCGACCCCTCTTGGGTTTCCAAGGCAGTATCACTACAGAAGTAGGATTGCCCAACCTCCCTTCCAAGGAGTGGTTGGTGGGTTTGAACCACCAGCCGTCTGGTTAGCAGGCAATGTCTTAGCCACTATGCTACCAGAGCTCCCTCTTTTGGGTATAGTGATTGCATATTCCTTCCATCTTGTTTTGATGCCGCCTGCATCATTCATTATTTTACCCATAGAATCCTTCAATACTGCAACTCAGGTCTTCAGTTTTGCCTTCAGTTCTTTCAGTTTGAGAAATGCTGAGTGTGTTCTTCCCTTGAGTTTCCTAACTCCAGGTCTTTGAACATTGCATTATACTGTTTTACTTTGTCTTCTCATGCCACCTTTCGAAATCTGTTCATTTTTATTTCATCATTTTGTTTGTTTGTTTGTTTCCATTCCCTTTAGCAACTCTCCATTCAAGAGCAAGTTTCAGAGTCTCTTCTGACTTCCATTTTGGTCTTTTCTTCCTTTTCTTTAATTTTATTGTGCTTTGGGTGCAAACTTACAGAGCAAAATTTGTTTTACATTCAACACTTTGTGTATGTTTGATTTCATGCCCTGATTACCATACTCTTCCATAACAAACTCTCCTCCCTTCCTGTCCCTGTGACTACTCCATCCCTGTGCCCTTCTTAACTATACACTTCTGTTGGTCCAGCTTTCCCTCTATGTGAATTCTTTCCCTCTGGTGCTCCATGGCTGACTGCTCTAAGGGGTGTATCGCTATAGAATTGGTGGGGGCATTGCCTTGAGATAGGTGCTCTGCATGTAGGTCTTCCCACTGTTGGGCTAAGAGTGAATCCATGGGAGTGAGTCCAATACTAGGCCTGAAGGGTGAACTAGGGCCATAGCCTTAGGGGTTCCACCAGACTCTATCCAACCAGTAATTTTGCTCCTGTTTGTGCTTTTGGATTTTTTCCACATTTTTCCTCCCACTCTATCCAGGAACTCCAAGTTTGATCCCTTTCCAAACAGTTGGCATTGGTAGTTGGGCACCATCTAGTTCTTCTGGTCTTAAGGTCCATTATATCCTTGGACTAATTGTTTACAGATGTCTTTGATTATCTTCACTCTTCTTTGATTCAGATGAAAGCAGACCAATAGTTGCCTCTTAGATGGCAGCTTAAAAGCTTTTAAGACCCCAGTCACTGCTAACCAAAGTAGGTTGTGCAGCAAGATTTTTATGTACTATATTGTGCCAGTTGAACTTGTTGTCCCCAAAGACTATGGTTCCAAGTCAGCAGGCCTGATGATTCTCTCTCTCAAGGTGTATGGTTGTCTCTGAGAGGTTACTTTAACTTTGTCTTCTATTGCTTCTGTAATGTATGTGTTTGTTTTTTAGCAGAAGTGCATGTGTAAGATTATCTTCAGATGAATTTATCCTTGGTTTAGGGTATATTCCTGTTCACCAACCCCCACCTGATCTTCTCACTTGTTTTTTAATGACCTTTTGCTTTCTTCATGTATGATGTTCTTGATGTCATCCCATCGTTTGTCATTTTTTGGGTCATTGGTGTTCAATAACTCAAATTTATTCTTCAGATAGTCTGTAATTTCAGGAATGATATGCTCAAAGTTGTATTTTGGTTTCATGGAGTTGTTTTTAAATTACTTCAACTTCAGCTTCATCTTGCTTATGAGCAATTGATGGGCTCTTACACAAAGAGTGCCTGGCCTTGTTTTGACTGATGATATTGAGCTGATAGATTGGCTCTTCCCACAAATGTAGTAGATTTGATTAGTAGATTTGATTCCTGTGTATTTCATTTCACAAGGTACAGGTGAATAGCCACCATTTATCATTGTTAAAAAAAGATATTTGCGATAAATAAAGTGTTGGTCATACAAAATTCTATCATGTGATCTCCAATGTCATTTCTATCACCAAAGCATATTTTCCAAATACCAATGATTCTTGTCGGTTTTTCAACTTTCACATTCCAATCACCAGTAACTGTCAATACATCTTGATTGCAGGTCTGGTCAATTTCAGACTGAAAAAGTTGACAAAAATCAATTTCTTCATCTTTGGTCTTTGTGGTTTTTGCATATATTTGAATAATAGTCGTATCAACTGGTCTTCCTTGTAGGTGTATGGGTATTAACCTATCACTGATAAGATAGATCATGAAACACTCTTTTTGAAGACAAGTGTCACACCATTCTTCTTCAATATGTCATTCCTGGTATAGTAGACCATATGCTTGTCTGATTCAAAATCACCAATTCCAGTCCATTTCAGCATACTAATAAATAGGTTATTGGTCTTTATTTCTTTTGTGACACTTATAATTTTACTAGATTTATCCTTCCTACATTCCTTGTTCCAAATATTAGAGCTGTTTCTTCACATTTTGAGTCAAGCCCTACAATCAAATGAAGATCCCAAACACTTTAGTTCATCCACATCATTAAAGTGTACTATACTTTACGAGGTAGCTCTTCCCAAGTTGTATTTTGAGTGGCTTCTAACCTGAATGGCTTGTTTTCCTGAACACTATCAGACAGTGCTATTCATAATTTTCCAATAATGTATCAGACAGTGTTTCACTGCTGTTCATAAGCTTTTCAGTGGCCAACTTTTTCAGAAAAGGATAAGCCTGTCCTTCATTCCAGTCAATATTAGTCTGCAATCTCTGCTAAAATATGCACACCAAGGGTAATACTGCTGATATTTGAAATACAAGTAGAATAGCCTCCAGCCTCACAGGCACAGGCAAGCCACCACAGTACAACAAATTGACTGACATGTGTTGAATAATTCCTATGATGCAGATTATTTTCATATCTTATTGAAAAAGTTTAAAATACTAAAAACATTAGTATTTTAATGATTTTCCCCTGAATATATAACTTTGACTTTTGTAATATTGGTATCCTTATTCAACCCACCAGCCAATCTGTGGAAGGAAAATGTGGAAACTATCTTCTGTAAAAGATTTTTTTTGTTGTTGTAGTTAGGTGATGTCAAGTTTTCTCTGACTCATAGTGACCCTATGCACTGCAGAACAAAACATTGCAAGGTCCTATGCCAGGCTCATGATCCTTGCTATTCCGGAGGCCATCATTGCAGCAACTGTGTCTATTCATATTTTTGAGGTTCTTCCCGTTCTTCGCTAACACTCAACTTTACCAAGCATGATATCCTCCTCCAGGGAATGGTTCCTTCTTACAACATGACCAAAGTAGGTAAGATGAAGTCTGGCTATTCTCACTTCCGAGGGGCATTCTGGGTGCATCATCCAGGACAGACTTTTTAGTTCTTTCAGTGGACCATGGTATCTTTAGCATTCTTCCTCAACACCAAAACTCAAAGACATCAATTTTTCTTCGGTTTTCCTTATTCATTGTCCAGCTCTCACATGCATATGAGGTGATTGAAAATACCATGGCTTGAGTTAGGTGCACCTGAGTCTTAAAGGAGACATCTTTGCTGTTCATAACTTAAAAAAAGATCTTTCTCAGCCAATTTTCCCAGTAAAATACATCATCTGTTGTCATGATTGCTGCTTTCATTGGTGTTGATTGTACAACCAAATAATATGAAGTCCTTGACAACTTCAATCTGTTCTCCATTTATCATGAAGTTGTTCACTGGACCAGTAGTGAGGATTTTGTTGTTGTTGTTGTTAGGTGCCATCAAATCATCTCTGACTCATAGCGACCTTATGCACAGCAGAACAAAACACTGCCCTATCCCATGGCACCTCCACAATCCATGCTATAATTGAGCACATAATTGCAGCCACCATATCAATCCATCTCATTAAAGGCCTCCCCCTCTTTCATCAATTCTCCAGCCTACCAAGCATGACATCCTTCTCCAGGGAATGGTCCCTTCTTACAACATGACCAAAATAGGTGAGATGAAGTCTGACCATTCTCGCTTCCAAAGAACATTTTGGGTGCACTTCCCCCAGTCCATTGTACTTTCAGCATTCTTCGCTAGCACCACAACTCAAGAGCATCAACTCTTCTTCGGTCTTCCTTATTCATTGTCCAGCTCTCACATGCATATGAGGCGAATGGAAATATCATGGCTTCTGTCAGGTGCCCCTTAGTCCTCAAGGAGACAT
>NW_006921773.1:2664234-2665515 GCF_000298275.1 Orycteropus afer afer | reverse complement strand
TTGGTGCATAGATTTGAATATTAGTGGTATTAACCAGTCTTCCTTGTAGGCATATGGATATTTTCCTATCATTGACAGAGTTTTTCTTCAGGAGAGATCTTGAAACAGTCTTTTTGATGATGAATGTTCACCATTCATCTTCAATTTGTCATTTTTGGCATAGTAGATCATACAGTTGTCTGATACAAAATGGCAAATCCAGTCTAATTCGGCTCACTAATGGCTAGGATATTGACCTTTATATGTTCCATTTCATTTTTGACAGCTTCCAATTTTGCTAGATTCATACTTCATACATTCTATGTTCTGATTATTAATGGATGTTTACAGGTGTTTCTCCTCAATTTAAGTCATGCCACATCAGCCAATGAAGGTCCTGAAAGCTTTACTCTATCCATATTATTAAGGTCATATCTAATCTTAAGAGTCAGCCCTTCCCCAGTCAAATTTTGAGTGCCTTCTGACCTGATGGACTTGTTTTCCTGCACAATATTGGAAAATACTGCAGGGATGTTCATAAACTTTTCCAGTAATATATCAGACAGTGTTTTACTGCTATTCATAAGGTTTTCACTGATGCACCCTTTGATAGCTCAGGTGGTAGAGCAGAGGACTGTAGACAGGACATAAGGTTTTCACTAGCCAATGGTTTGAGAAGTGGATGTACTCTTCTTTCTTCTGCTTATGTCTTAGCCCAGAAGCTCTGCTGAAATATGTTCCCCATGAGTATCCCTGCTGGCATTTTGCAACCCCAGCCTCACAGCAACTCATTAGCTACCACAGGATGACAAACTGACAGACAAGTTTGTCTCCCTTAGTTGTTCCTAACCCTTGTGCCCACTTACCTCAGACCCTGGCCTAAAATAGAGCTACCCCCAGGTGAACAGTAGCATCCAGGCCCTGTGCCTGCCTACCTTGAGCCCCAGCTTTAATATAGAGTCACTTCAAAGAGAAAAGAAGCCCCCAAGCTCTGTCTCCACCTACCTCAGGCCCCAGCCTTAAAATAGAGCCACCTCTAAGCAAAAAAGCAACCCCTAATTGTTGCACTCACCTACCTTGGACCCCATGCTAAAAGATTTACAGCCTTGGAATCTCTATGGAAAAGTTGTGCTATGTACCCATGAGTAGGAATCCATTCAATGCCAATGGGTTTTTTGTAAGATCATAAAATCTTTTTTTTTTATTTTCAAATATTTTTTTCTTAGTATTTCTTTGTCTACTCTTTGACTTTCAAATATTCTGAGTTATTTTGCTTTAAATATATTTCTTAAGGTTAAATAC
>NW_006921773.1:2662641-2663699 GCF_000298275.1 Orycteropus afer afer | reverse complement strand
TGCATTTTAAAATATAATTAATAAGTAAGCAAGGAAATAACAACACAAATGGCATATAAAATTCCAGGTCCACTATTGAATGTTTCATTTTAAAACTATTAAAAATTCATGACACCTGCTGGCACATTGGTTAAACATTAGGCTACTAACCAAGAGACTGGTTTCAAATTCACCTGCTGCTCTGTGGATAAAGAAAAAAAAAAAAAAGTTGGCGATCTGCTTCTGTAAAGATTGTAGCCTAAGAAAATCTATAGGGAAATTCTGTGCTGTTCTAGAGAGTCAAATTGGATTGAAATTGACTCCATGGAAATGTTTTGCCTTTTTTTTAGTGTATAAAATATGTATAAAAATTATATAATGGAACTTAGGTGACACTATGAAATTTCAATGCTTTATTAAAATAGATTTGACACTTCTTTTGAAAACTGCAGTAATGTCAGTGTAAAGATTAGATTTTAAAAATTTACTATAAAACTCATTACAATTTACTAGAAAATTCATTAGAAAATTCAATTAAAAACAACTCTACGAGCATAATAAACAGATGAAAACATTAAGTTAAATAAAAGACAAAAACTTGTGGCCAGAACAAGAGGTCCTACATGAACACAAAAAGGAATCCAAAACAAGAGAACAGAGGATAGGTAAAAATATTAGAAATATTCTCTAACCTCATAAAGGTCTTTTATTTACACATTCTAAGACATGTTAAGAACCAGGAAATAAATAAACAAACAAAAAACTGCTAATTTATGTATTATAAAAATATTGAAGTTTTAAAAATAAAGAATAGACTGAAAGCATTAAAAAAAACTATTTTCTGTTATAAAATAGGTTACAGATAAATGCACTCATATAATTGTATATGTGCTGACTCGACGGCACACAACAACAACATATATATATATATTTGTTGTTGTTGTTGTTATGTGCCATCGAGTCAGACCCGACTCATAGCAACCCCTCCTTGGGTTTTCGAGGCAGTATCACTATGGAAGTAGATTGCCTCATCTTCCTTCTGAGGAGTGGCTGGCTATATATTAAAATAATATTTCAGA
>NW_006921773.1:2659817-2661530 GCF_000298275.1 Orycteropus afer afer | reverse complement strand
TCGGTTGTCTTATCAGGCTGTCTCATCAGGGCTTGACACCCGGAGGAAGCTGCTAACTGAAATGTTGGTGGCTTGGGTTTGCTTCAGCCTAACACTACTTACCTATCCATATCCACCACTTGTCTGTCAGTTTGTTGTACTGTGGTTGCTTGTATATTGCTGTGAGGCTTTAGGATATACTACTGGTATTTCAAATACAAACATGGTCATCAATGATGGTCAGGTTTCAGCAGAGCTTCCACACTGAGACAGACTCAGATGAATGAAGGGACCATCAAATTCTCAAAGAATTTGCCAGTGAAAATCTTAAGAATAGCATTGAAACATTGTCTGATATATTACTGGAAAACTATGAATAGCCTTGAAACATTGTCTGATATAGTGTTGGAGCATGAGCCCCTTTAGTCAGAATGCACTCAAAATGCAACTGGAGAAGAGCTGCCTCCTTGAAGAAGAGTTGACATTAATAATGTGGATGGATTAAACATTTTAGGACCTTCATAGGCTGGTGTGGCACAATTCAATATAGAAAGAGACAGTTGCAAATATTAGAACATGAAATGTATGAAGTATGAATCTAGGAAAATTGGAAATTGTCAAAAATGAAATGGAATGCATAAAGATTGATATCCTAGGCATTAATGAGTTGAAATGGACTGGTTTGAGCCATTTTGAACCAGACAACCCTATGACCTACTATTCTGGGAATAACAAATGAAGAGGAATGGCATGACATTAATTGTCACAAAAAAATGTTTCAAGATCTATCATGAAGTCAGTGCAGTAAGTGATAAGATAATATCTATATGCCTACAAGGAAGTCCATTTAACACTACTATTATTCAAATCTATACATCAACCACCAAAGCCAAATATGAAGAAATTAAAGATTTTACCAACATCTGCAGTCTGAAATTGACCAAACATGCAATCAAGATGTACTGATTATTACCAGTGATTGGAATATAACATAAGAAACAATGGAAAATATGGCTTTGGTGATAGAAATGATGCTGGAGAGCACATGATGGAATTTTGCAACCAGTGACTTATTCATTGCAAATACCTTTTTTACATGTGGACTTTGTGAAATGGAATACACAGGAATCAGATTGAGTATATCTGTAGAAAGAAGAAATGGAGCAGTTCAATACCTTTATAGAAAACAAGACCAAGAACTGACTGGCAACAGATCATTAATTGCTCATATCCAAATTAGAGGTGAAGTTGAAGAAAACTAAGATAAGTCCATGTGAGCCAACATACAACCTTGATTATATCCCACTTCAATTTAGAGACCATCTGAAGAATAGATTTGATGCATTAAACATGAATGACCGAAGACAAGATGAGCTGTGGGATGACATCAAGAACATCATACACAAAGAAACCAAAAGGTCATTAAAAACACAGCAAAGGAAGAAAAGACCAAAATGGATGTTAGAAGAGTCTCTGGAACTTGCTCTTGAATGGAGAGTAGCTAAAGCAAATGAAAGAAATGACAAGATAAAAAAGCTGAACAAAAGATTTTAAAGAAAAAAGTGAATTATTATAAGGAAATATGCAAAGACATGGAGTTAGAAAACCAAAAGGACATACATACTCAGCATTTCTCAAGGTGAAAGAATTGAAAAAAAAAAAAATCTAAGCCTCAAGTTGCAATATTGAAAGATTCTATTGGCAAAATATTGAATGACAAAAGAAATATAAAAA
>NW_006921773.1:2654968-2659297 GCF_000298275.1 Orycteropus afer afer | reverse complement strand
AAAAAAAAAAAAAAAAAATCTGGCACAATGTGCCGATTATTCAAGACTGCTTTTGACTTCTTATATTACACACACCCTTCTATGATAGAGGCTCTGAAATGAAAGCAAATGCAAGATGGATTGGTAGTGTATAGAAACACTTTTAGATAAATGAAAAAGCAAGAAAAGTCAGATAAAAATTATGATGTATTTCCATTAAGTTACATCGAATGTTCTTGCCTTCCTGCCTTCCCCTCCACCTCTTCCACTTCCCCTCCACCTCTTCCACTTCATCCACTTTGGCCATCCTGAGATAGCACGACTAACACCTCCTCTTCTTCCTCCTCCTCAGCCTTCTCAATATGAAGACAAAGGTGATGAAGACCTAATCTACTTCCACTGGATGAATAGTAAATAATTATCATGTGGTACACTTAATAAACTTATCTATTATTTATATGTGTGTGTCTACATGTGAAAATTTAACTGCATGGTAAGAACTGTGCTGATAGAATGTTTTTGCTGTGATAATGCTTCCAGTCAACAGTAGGCTATTAGTAAATAAGTTTTGGGAAGTCATAAGTTATATGTGGGTTCTTGATTGTCCAGGGGTCAGCACCCCTAATTCCTGTATTGTTCAAGGATCAACTGTGATTTGGACATTGTGTGAACATCATATCAGAGTACGGTCTGCTTTTTCTTTAAGCATCTTGAGCAAGATTTATGTCTTAGCAGTGATCATCACTTGCTGAAACATATTTGCTTTATGTTTGCTCTTCAATCCATATCATCAGCAATTTCTTCTTATCTGATATACATCCCTTTCCCATTTTCAATAGGCTTATAGCTTTCTTTGGAGCCTCTCCTTTAATAGCTTAGAGAAAGTTTTTGTTTTAGAAGGTTGTTGTGACTGTCAAGTGTAACATGCCTAAATTCCAAGCAACAGCATTCACTGATATTTTAACTTCACATTGTTTAATAAACATTTGTTTTACTTCAAAATTGATATTTCTCCTTCACCTCTTACTGCTGCTATCACTAGCCCTGGTTTTGCTGTATGTGGGAGCCATGATACATGTGGCCATAATATTTTTGAAATATAATTAAATGGAGATACAATGCTACAACACTCAAGACATGCATTGTATGCGAGATTGAATTCTGCTGCCTATGAGTTCAAGTATATTCTGTCACATGGTAAAAGTTTTGGAAAGAAAGTACCGTAAAGTACATAAGTAAGCCAGTAATATGGGCATTTATTATGACTATCAAGACATATGTATTATAGCATATATATGTTCTGTACCATTATATATACCTTATCTTTATATATATATATATATATAGAGAGAGAGAGAGAGAGAGAGAGAGAAAGAGAGAGAGAGAGAGTACAAAAGACATGAGATACAGGTATTGTGTGTGGGAAGCTGTTGTGTTTGTTATATCCTGTTCTCTGATGGATATTTATGAAGTCTGTTATAACTTTATGAGATGCATATACAGTCAGACTTTCCCAAAATGGATGTTATATGGCACATTATTGTATATATATGTATGTGTTTGTGTGTGTGTATGTATATATGTGTGCCTAATGCATTCGACTGCTAATCAGAAGGCTGATGGTTCAAACCCACCAGCCACGCCTCAGAAGGAAGGTTGGATAATCAACTTCCGTAGTGATACTTTCTCAGAAACCCAAGGAGGGTTTGCTATGGGTCAGATCCAACTTGATGGCAGTGAGTGTGTGTGTGTGTGTGTGTATTTGTTGTTGTTGTTGTGTGCCATCAAGTCGGCCCCCACTCATAGCGACCCCTCCTGGGGTTTCCGAGGCAGTATCACTACGGAAGTAGATTGCCCAACCTTCCTTCCGAGGAGTGGCATGTAAAATATATAGATGCACTTTAGTTAATTCTATTCCAGAAATAACTGCATATATACATATATATATGTGTGTGTGTGTGTGTGTGTGTATACACATAGTCTTACAGGGTGTTTCTGTTTTGTTTTGTTATTTGTACAGGAAAATCAACTCTCATTTTTTGTATTATTTGTTTTTCATGATTTTTAAGACCTTCAAATTCCCAGAGTGAATGAGCAGTGGGGTGCTGGGACACATTCTAATCATAACAAGGTATCCTCCTACTCTTCCTCCTTACACACTTTGTGGCTTTATTCACCCACCCAGAAGTCATGCAGCCATTCATTCCCTGTGCAAGGCAGTGCCTGCCATGGCTTTTCCACTCTTGCCAATGACTACTGGTAACGCCACAGACCTGGGGCTCTCACAAACTCATGGCTATGGGCAGCCACAATAGCAACACATGATCAGAAAGCATCTTCACCAAGAGTGGCATGACAGCCAAGGACACCACTGCAAGCTGTGCTCCCAGTATCCTCATATTCGGTTACATGGCCAGCTCGCTACACCCCTCCATCCATTCCCCTTCACCCAACACCTAAATGTAAAACAATTCAGCTGCCAGTGCGGCCTCTATCTGACCAAGACACACCTCCATCAAGGTCTCCCTCCTGTATCCAGTGAATATAGCTCTTTCTCCAGTGAGTTCCATAAGGCCTTAATACAACAGACATTACCGATATTTAACTACGTATTGTATGGGGGTTGCCTGTATATAATAATTTGGTATTCACACAATGCCCAAATTGCATAAAGTTCTATTTCACATAACATATTATGGACATTAAACAGCACTTCTATCTATGTAATACTCTGGTAGCAAAGACAGGTAGTGATTTGCTTCCTTAAAGATTACATCCAAGAAAACCTTATGGGGACAGTTTCTCTCTGTCACATGGGGTCATTAGATGTAAATCTTTATATAGACCTAATACTGTATATCAATCTTTAATTTTATATATGTATACATATGTATACATATATTTGTTTTAAATCAGACGTAGAGAGGAAGTAAAATATTTCCCAAAACGATTAGTCTTAATTAAGATTCTTTAATATAAACAAAAATATAATAATAAATGAACTGAACACACAATTCTAAATTTATGGAATCACTATAATTCTGAAGAACATGTTTTCTAGTTCTAGTATTAAAATAGATTGAATACTATGGGGGCTTTTACCTTCTTGATATCTTGGCACATGCAATATTGCAATCTGTAATACCTTGTTTTATAAATAAGTATAGGAAAGTTTACCATAATTATTGCTTAGAGAACAAGGGCACTTACATAAAGGAGCTCTCGCCAACTACTTTGTGACATTTGGAGAATAAATATGTTTAATAACCTGAGAAACTGGACAATACAAAGAAGATCACAGAATCAGGAACGGAAGAAGGCTCATTAACAGCTTGTGATATGCAGATGCCACAACCTTGCACGATGAAAAGGAAGACTTGCAGCACTTAGTAATGAACATCAAAGACTACAGCATTTGGTATGGATTATTCCTGAATGTGAAGAAAACAAAACCCTTCAAAATTAGGCAGAAGAAGAGCATCATGATACATAGAAAAAATATAAAAGGTATAACAGTTTGATTCTACTTGAATCAATAATTGGTATCAATGAAAAAATCAGTCAAGAAATCAAATAAGTTATTGGATTGGGCAAATCTGCTATAAAATGAATTTGTAAATTTTACAGAAACAAGGATGTCACTTTAATAAATAAAAAGTGGGCCTAACCAAAGCCATGATATTTTCAGTTTCCTCATAAGCTTTTGAAAACTGGATAATGAAAAAAATATTGATGAAAAACTGGTGGATTCAAATTTTTGTGTTGGCAAAAAAAAAAAAAAATTGTACATGACATTTGGTAAATTAGAAGAACATGTTTGCTAGTTCTAGTATTAAAATGGATTGAATACTATGGGGGCTTTTACCTTCTTGATATCTTGGTCAGTGAGAACAAAGAAAACCTTCAATGAAATGGATTGACACAATAGCTACAATGATGTGTTCAAATGTACAAATGTTGTGAAAAATGCACAGTACCAAATAATGCTTCATTCTGCTATACACCATGAGTCAGAGGTGGCAACTCAATACCTAGTAAACAAAGAAAAATATTTTTCTTTATTTTCTCATTTAATTTTTACAGATTTTTTTGTTTCTTTTTTCTTTACTGATTATTATAATGCATTAGTATTAATGGATGTCTTTCTTCTACTCTTAGGTTTTGTTTGTGATTTACTACCTTGAAATCTTGAATGCTTGTACTACTGGAATATTTATAAAATGAATGATTTTATGCTATTTTTTTAACTGCTATATTTTACATTCATGAAACATGCATTAATGCACACACACATACATACACATGTATTTTTGTAATACATTTTCTTCATTACATTTATTACAACTCCTT
>NW_006921773.1:2646317-2654703 GCF_000298275.1 Orycteropus afer afer | reverse complement strand
ATATATAGTCAGTGAACACCAAACATTTTACTGTATCTGTATGCCTGCTATAAAATTTACTTTATATATTCAAATGTCCTTGTTACCATATTATCTTTTTCTCCAATGTTGTGATGAAAATTTAGAGGTGCTATACACTGGAATTTTTTTTTTTTTTTTTTTTTTTTACCCAATGGCAGCGTGTTATTACATTTTGTGTATGAACTACATGAGTTAGGAACTCAACATCAGCTCACAAAAACTGACCCCCTGAAGACTGGGAGAGAGAACTCTAGTACTTCAAAATCATACCTTGTTTTTCACTTTAGTTTTTGTTTTTATTTTCTTAATTTTTTTTTTTTTTTACTGTGAATTGTGTGAAAGCATACAAAGAAAATCAGTTGTACATTTACACACATTTTGTTTTATATCACTAATAGAAATCCATTCAATGTAACATCACTCCTTCCAATTCCTCCTTATGTTTCTCTATTGCTCCTTCTCTCCTAACCTTTCCTGCCTTCTGAACTTTGTCCTTGGGCATATGTTGCCCTTTTGATCTTGAATGGTTGATAGTTCTAAGAATGTATATTCAAGACTTGTTACTGACTCGGTTTCCTTAAAAAACTACTATTTTTTTTCTTTTGATGTGTTTAGAGACTATTAGAGAATAAATACCTATCAAAACACATATAAAGGAACATAATTTATGACTATTTATGCACACATTGAAATACATATAACAAAATTTAGAAATTAAGTAGGTCATGATTTACAATTCAATTATAAATTAAAACAAAAATTGCAGAGCATAGATAAAATTATTTTGAAATTACAAAATATATATCTAATGAATGTTGCAGAAAATTAGGTTAAAACTTTCATTATTAATATTGTTGTTGTTGTTGTTATGTGCCATCTAGTCGGTCCCAACTCATCGCGACCCCTCCTTGGGTTTCCGAGGCAGTATCACTACTATCACTACGGAAGTAGGATTGCCCAACCTTCCTTCCGAGGAGTGGCTGGTGGGTTTGAACCACGAGCCTTCTGGTTAGCAGTCAAGTGCTTTAGCCACTGTGCTACCAGAGCTCCTATTTAGGAATCATTAATCAGATCTCTACGTATGGCACAATTCATCCAGGTTTCCGGGAAGGTACCACACTTCTGAATTAGATACAATATATACAGCGACCACTACAAAAATGGAGAAATAATGGCCTTTGAATATATGCCCCACCATAAAAATAAGAAAAGCAGTGGCAAAACAGTCAAAATCTACTTTGTCAGAAGCCTGGAAATTGACTACAGGTTTGAAACAATCTGAGGAGTAAATATTTTAAAAATATGTCAATATCTCAGTAAGAATAGAACAATTTTTGGCATTTTAACATGCTGTAGCACAAGCCACCTTCCTCTAACTTCACAGTAGCCTTAAAGACCAACATTCTTAAAAGGAAGACAACCATGAAACGAGTAGCTTAATAGCCACCGGTGGAACTGAACAGGTTTGGAGCTACCTAAAAGTTCCATCCAAAAAAAAAAAAATTGTCATTGTTTTATCAATCTGATAATTGTCTGGAAAAACAAACAAAAATCTCACAAGTGAGGTTTGTCTTTATTTGATCTGACTCAAAGTTGACTCTTAATGAATATATATATATATATATATTACTCCAGGATATTTGACAAATTAATCAACAGTGATATTTAACATTGCAGCTACCTGAGACAACTCAAACTGCTATACCTTTAAAAGCCAAACAAAAACAACATAAAAAGAAAGCCTTTATAATGAAATGTCTATGTGGGGTTTTGAAAAGCTCTGACATAATACTGGGAATTTAGAAGGACGTGTGTATATGCAGAGCTGTGAATATGCTCAGAAAAGATTATAGAATCTCTCTTCTGGCTGACCTCTATAGCAGGAAGTGGAAGCTTATGCAAAACTGTTAAGGTACCACCAGAATATTGAAGATATTCCCATTACACATATAGTAGCCTTCAGCAAAGTTTAGGAGATTAATGACCCATGACATTTAAGGAGATACTTTATCCAAAAACTTGCTGACTACTGAACTAACCAAGTTGAGACTTCAGTGCCATGCATGACAAAGAATATAGACTTTACAATATTAGTTCAGGAAAGTCACTAAACAAACATCAGTATCAATTGCAAAGAGTAAAAATAACAAATCCTGAAAAGGGGAGATTTCTTTGCCCTAGTTTACACATTGCATTATTAAAATGTCATGTTTTCAGCAAAAAAAAAAAGAAAAAAGAAAAGAAAGAAAAAAATAGAGATACAAATAGTGAAAAATATGATCCATAGATAGGATAAAAATAAGTCAATAGAAACTACCTTCAAGACAGTTAAAATTGTTAGACAAAGACCTTAAATGCAGTTATTAAAGATAAAAATACATACTAAACTACCCATGGCTAAGAAACCAAAGGACATATTGAGAATGGGGTCTCACTAAATAGAGAATAATAATAGAAAAGCATATATCTAGATATAGAGTAGATATAAAAGTATATAGAATTTCTCAAGATGATAATTACAATAAAAAATAAAATTACTTAAAGTTACTATACAAAATAAAATTTCCCTATAGGACTCAACATCAGATTTGATCTAGCAAAAGAAATAATGAGCAAATTTGAAGAAAAACTCATTGAGATTAACCCATCTGAGGAAAAGAATGAAAAAAGAGTCGAGAAAAATAATGTAAAGCCTTGGAGACCCATGAAACATTATTAAGAATAAATGCACAAGGTAAAATCCCAGAAGCATAGGGAGAGAGAAAGGAGCAGAAAGATATTTACATAAACAATGGCCAAAATTTCCAAACTTTAATAAAAAATACTAATACACATGTCCAAGAATGCAACAATTTCTCAGTATAATAACCTCAAAGAGATCTGCAGCATTATCATAATACTTAACCCAGAGAAACAGAAAGACAGAGAATCTTTAAAGCAGAAAAAAAAAAAAAAACTCCTCATGCAAGGGAAGCTCAATTTGATCAACAGTTGATCTCATCCAAAACCAGGAATTCAGAAGGCGCTAACATGACATAATCAAAATGCTGAAAAAAAAATTTGTCAAACAAAATATCTATAATCCATAAAACTAGCCTTCAAAAACTATGAGGAAATTTATAAATTTCTGTGTAAATATAAATTGAGGAGATTTTTTGCTGAAAGATCTGTCATTCAAGAAATCATACAATTATATGGAATTGGATAATAAAATAAACCCACATGAAAAATTAAAGAGAAAATTCCAGTCAGATGGAATAATCAGCAGACAAGCTACACAGACACTCTGCTAAAAACAATGAGAAATCAAGTGAAATTGATACAGAACCCTGAGCACTGAAGGGAAAGATGAAGTAGAGTAAATACCAGCTAGTAATATTAAGGCCGGGGACCGAAGTAGGTAGACCTGGGGCTTAGAAGTTGCTTTTTGCTTGGGTGTGGCTCTACATTAAGGCTGGGGCTGAGGTAGGCAGGCCAGGGGTTTGGAGGCTGCCTGTCACTTGAGTGAGGCTCTGTATTAAGGCCAGGGACTGAAGTAGGCAGGTGCAAAGGGGTTAGGAACAACTAAGGGAGACGAACTTGTCTGTCAGTTTGTCATGCTGTGTTGGTTACATGTTTCTGTGAGGCTGGAGGCTATGCCACTGTGCTGAAAAATGCCAGCAGAGTTACCCATGGGGGAGAGGTTTCAGTAGAGCTTCTGATCTTAGACAGACTCAGAAGAAGAAATAGGCCATCCATTTCTCAAAGTATTGGACAGTGAAAATCTTATGAATAGCACTGAAACACTGTCTGATATATTCCTGGAAAACTTTATGAACAGCCCTGAAACATTGTCTGACATAGTGCTGGAATGTGAGCCTATCAGGTCAGAAGGCACTCAAAATTTGACTGGGGAAGAACTGACTCCTAAAAATAGAGACAGCCTTAACAATATGGATAGAGTAAATCTTTCAGGACCTCCATTGGCTGATATGGCATGAATCAAAGCGAGTGGAAATACATGTAAGCATCCATTAATATTTGAAATGTAGAATGTACAAAATATGAATCTAGGAGTATTGGAAGTTGTCCAAAATGAAATGGAACACATAAAGATCAATATCCTAGCCATTAGTCAGCTGAATTTTGGACATTTTGAATCAGACAATCATATGATCTACTATGCCAGTAATGACAATTTGAAGAAGAATGGTGTGGCATTCATCATCACAGTCAGTGTTTCAAGATCTGTCCTGAAGTACAACACTCTCAGTGATAGGATAATATCCATACACCTACAAGGAAGACCAGTTAATACTACTATTATCCAAATTTGGACACCAACTACCAATGCCAAAGATGAGAATATTGAATATTTGTACCAACTTCTGCAGTCTGAAATTGATCAAACATGTAATCAGGATGTGTTTATTATCATTGGTGATTGGAATGAAAAAGTTGGAAAGAAAGAAGAATCACCCATAGTTGGAAAATATGGCCTTGGTGATAGAAATAATACTGAAGATCTCATTATAGAATTTTGCAAGACCAATGACTTATTCATTGCAAATAACTTTTTTCAACAACATAAGCAACAACAATACATGTGGACTTCACCAGATGGAATACACAGGAATGAGATTGACTACATCTGTGGTAAGAGATGGAGAAGTTCAGTATCTTTGGCCAAAACAAGGCCAGGAGCTGATTATGGAACAGACCATCAACTGCTCATATGCATGTTCAAGTTGAAGTTGAAGATAACTAAACAAGTCCACTAGAGCCGAAACATGACTTTGATAATATCCCTCCTGAATATGGAGACCATTTAAAGAATAGATTTGATGCATTGAACACCAATGATTGAAAACCAGGGGAATTGTGGGATGACATCAAGAGCATCATCCATAAAGAAAGCAAGAGATCATTAAAAAGACAAGAAAGACAGAAAAGACCAAAATGGATGTCAGAAAAGACTCTGAAACTTGACCTTGAGCAGAGAGTAGCTAAAATAAATGGAAGAAATGACAAGATGCAAGAGCTGAACAGAAGATTTCAAAGAGCAGCTCAAGAAGACAAAGCCAATGATTATAATTAAATGTGCAAAGACCTGGAGTTAGAGAACCAAAAGGGAAGAACATGCTTGGCATTTCTCAAGCTGAAAGAACTGAGGAAAAATGTTAACCCTCGAGTTGCAATATTGAAAGATTCTATGTGCAAAATATTGAATGATACAGGAAGCATCCAAAGAAGATGAAAGAAATACACAGAGTCATTGTACCGAAAATAACTGGTCAATCTTCATCCATTTCAGGAGGTGGTATATGATCAAAGACCAATGGTACTGAAGGAAGAAGTCAAAGCTGCCCTGAAGGAATTGGCAAAGAACAAGGCTCCAGGAATTAATCTAATATCCATACAGATGTTTCAACAAATGGATGTCACATTGGAGGCATTCCTTCAGTTATGCCAAGAGATTTGGAAAATAGCTACTTGACCAATTGACTGGAAGAGATCCATATTTGTACCCATCCCAAGGAAAGGTGATCCTACAGAATGTGGAAATTATCAAATAATATCATTAATATCATATGCAAGTAAAATTTTACTGAAGATAATTAAAAAATGGTTGCAACAGTATATTGACAGAGAACTTCCAGAAATGCAAGCTGGATTCAGAAGAGGATGTGGAATGAGTGTTGTCATTGCTGATGTCAGATGGATCTTAGCTGAAAGCAAAGAATAACAGAATGATGTTTACTTAAGTTTTATTGACTATGCAAAAGCATTCAACTAACTGTGGATAACATTGAAAAGAATGGAAATTCCAGAACTCTTCATTGTACTCATGAAGAACCTGTACATAGATCAGGAGACTGTCATTTAAACAGAATGAGGGAATACTACATGGTTCAAAGTCAAGAAGGGAGTGTGTGAAGGTTGTATCCTTTCCCATATTTATTCAAATTATATGCTGAACAAATAATCCAAGAAGCTGAGTTAAATGAAGAAGAATGTGGCATCAGGATTGAAGGAAGACTCATTAGCAACCTGTGATACATAGATGATAACAACTTTGCTTGTTGAAAGTGAGGACGACTTGAAGCACTTACTGATGAAGATTAAAGATTACAGTCTGCAGTATGGATTATACCTCAATATAAAGAAAACAAATGTCCTCACACCTGGTCCAATAAGCAGAATCATGATAAATAGAGAAAAGTTTGACATTGTCAAGGATTTCATATTACTTGGCTCTACAATCTACACCAATAGAAGCAGTAGTGAAGAAATCAGATAATGCATTGCAGTGGGCAAATCTGTGGAAAAAGACCTCTTTCAAGTGCTGAAGAGCAAAGATATCTCCTTGATGAGTAAGGTGCACCTAACTCAAGCTATGTTATTTTCAATCACCTCTTATGCACATGTGAGCTGGACAATGAATAAGGAAGACTGAAGAAGAGTTGATGCTTTTGAGTTGTGGTGTTGGCAAAGAGTGCTAAGAGTACCATGGTCTGCTATAAGGACTAACAAATCTGTCCTGGAGGAAATGAAGCCAGAATGCACCTTGGAAGTGAGAATGGCCAGACTTTGTCTAACCTAATTTGGTTATGTTTTCAGAAGGAACCATTCCTTGGAGAAAGATATCATGTTTGGTAAATTGGAGGGTCAATAAAGAAGGGAAAAGCCCTTGGTGAGGTGGATAGACACAGTGGCTACAGCCATGGGCTCAGGTATAGCAAGGATCATGAGGCTGGCACAGGGCAGGGCGGTGGTTCATTCTCCTGTTCATGGGGTCACTATGAGTCAGAAATGACTTGACGGCACCTAACAATAACAGTAGAAGAAGATGAATAAAACAGTGAGTAAGGGGACAAACAGAGCTGGGGACTGCCAGTGGTCCTGAAGCCACAAACATTTTGAACATTTCCTGCTAGCAACCTAAGAATCGGCTCTGCTCACCAAGGACTACATGAGCAAAGACTGCATCAATACCTGACAACCAGAAAGGAAAACAGCAAAGAAAGAGATAGACAGACCTATGAGCTGCCAGCAGCTTTCCTGAGGGCACAGCTATTTTGAGTATTTGCAAGTGGTGGTTACAATCATTTTGAATAAATGCAAGCAGTGTTCTTACCTGTACAGCAACCTAAGAATAGGCTCCTCTTGCCAAGGACAGCATGGACAATTGCACTGGAGACTGATGACTTAGAAAGGTGTGATATTCCCCCTGTTAATCTTATATCTTACACTATCTTGGTGAATAGATTTATGTCTATCTCCTTTCTCCACCCACTTTCTTGACCAGCAGGAATTTCATACAGGTTTGTGATGTCCTGATAATGTGGTGCCATGCCCTACCTCCAGTTTTGTTTTTGTTTGTTTGTTTTAAAATTATTCTTCTCCTTTCTTTTTTTTTTTTTAATCTTCTTTCCTCTTCTATTTTCCTGGTTCCATTCTTTTTCTTCTTTCTTTTCATTCTTCCCATCCCTTGATTTTCCATTTTTTTAAAAAAAAAACTATTTATCTATTCATGCTCTTTTTTCTCATTCCTCCCTCCCCAGATATTGTGGCTTTTTTAAAAATTTTTGCTCTCTCTTTTTTGTGTTATCTTTCTTTTATCTTTTCTTGATATATTTTGAATTTTTTTTGTATTATATATTGCATTTCTTTGTGTGTGTGTGTGTGATCATTCCTGTTTGTTCATGCAGTTTGAGTATTTTGTTCTCTTGTTTTTATTTTTAGAGTATTTCTATATATATATATTTGGCCTGAGTGGGAGACAGCAGCTATTCACACACAAACCAACCATACCAGCACCTCCTGCAGCCCCACCAACTGAATGAGGGCCACTGGTTGTTTTTGCCCCAACTGACCAACAATAGACAGCAGCTAATACCAGCTTGACTCACCCTCAACAGGCCTTTATGAACAGCTGGCAGAGATCTATGCACACAGTCTCATTCTCTATCACATCTACCAGGAGACAGGAATTGAGTGACTAAGAGCTAAAAACTAGTGAATAAAGGAGCACAATACCCTGTTCACACAGATATATCTAAATAAATAAACAAACAAACAAACAAACAAATAAATAAATGAAGAGAGAAAGAATAAAACATCTTGGGTAAATCATATCAACATATAATCACAAATTAAACATAAATACAACAGCACAATGTCTCACAGACAACAGACCATCACATCCATACAAAAACAAGCAAGATGAAGTAGTAGAAATGACAAAACAGGATACAAAGCAAGAAAACATCCAAGGAAGAAACAACATTGAAACTTCCTGATAAAGAATTCAAAATAATTTTATCTGGGTGCTGTCTTAGGCTGGGTTGTCTAGAGAAGCAAAACAGTAAAGATCAAAATATAA
>NW_006921773.1:2641735-2645317 GCF_000298275.1 Orycteropus afer afer | reverse complement strand
CACACCCCTAAGGAAACTCCATTTCAAAGATTGACTGTTCAAAACATATCACATCTCATCATGGGAACAACCACATTATAACTGGTTAAAAAACTCAGAATCATAGTTCAACCAAATTAACACAACCTCAACTATCACAGTCTGTCCCTTGTCAACTTGGAAGTATTTCTTCCATCTTCTTTTGATGCTTCCTGTATCATTCAATATTTTGCACATAGAATCTTTCAATATTGCAACTCGAGGGTTAACATTTTTCCTCAGTTCTTTCAGCTTGAGAAATGCCAAGCATACAATGAAAAAATATAGCAATCACAGTCTTCGTTTATACAATTGGTAATGTGTTCATAGCCAATATTCAGAACTACCTCCTTTCACCACCCGTTCTGTATTTCTCTTGCCCCCAGCAAGCACCTCAGCTGGCTGTGTTTTTTGCCTGGTTGGGTGACCCAAACCTTCATTCTTGAAGGATCTTGGCTTTAATAGTCATATCAGAATTTGGTTGCTGTAATTTTCCATTGACTTTAATACACAGGGATGGTCATACCAAGAGACATCCTAAAGAATCTCCTGTTCCTGATATATTCTTCTTTACCTCCATTATGTAATATCAATCCAATTTATCCTTGATAATCAAGACCTATCACACCAGAAAATACAGTAACTCCCCTCTTAAGAGGAAGCCAAAAATGTCTGGATGGCTTTCTTAACTTCCTGTTCAACACAAACAGTATTGTGTATCCAGGTGGGTATGTTCCTCCCTTTGGAGTAAGACCTCCAGACCCACAGAGCATAGATAGGGTTGAAGAAACAAGAAGCAAAAATTTTTGAGTAGGTACTAGGGGTAATAGTGATTGGTACCACTCCTATTTCCACCCTTTAGTTCCTGGACCTGTGAACCCTGGCTATTGCAGAAACATCACCATTTTTGTATGCTGGATTAAAGCATATACAGCTACCTAGAGAACATGTCCCAACCCTGCAAGGTATTGTCACCTACCTGACACCATAATTGTGCTTTTAGTATTTTTTTTCCATTGTTCTATCAAGCCTGCTGCTTCAGGATGATGGGGAATACGATAAGACCCATGAATTTCATAAGTATAGGCTCATTGGTGCACTTCATTTGCTGTGAAGTGAGTTCCTTGATCTGAAGCAATGCTGTGTGGGACACCGTGATGGTGAATAAGGCATTCTGTAGATCCACAGATGTTAGTTTTGGCAGAAGTGTTGCATGTAGAGAAAGCAAATCCACACCCAGAGTAATTATCAATTCCAGTTAGAGAAAAATGGTTCTTTCCATGATGGAAGCGGTCTGATGCAATCAAGTTGCCACCAGATCATGCCAGAAAATTATTCTATATTGTGGAATCAGTGTTGCTCTCTGCTGCTGGCAGATTGGACACTTAGCAGTGCTAGCAGCTAAGTAAGCTCTGGTAAGTGGAAGTCTCTGTTGCTGACCTCATGCATAGCCTCCATCCTTGACAAAATGTCCACTTTATTCATGAGCCTATTGAACAATGACAGGAGTAGCTAGGGAGAAGGGATGACTGGTTTCCACAGAATGTGTCATCTTATCCACTTAATTGTTAAAGTCCTCCTCTGCCAAGGACTCCTTTTGATGAGCATTCACATGAGACACAAATATCTTTATTCCTTCAGCCCATTCAGAGAAATCTATCTACATATCTTTTCCTTATATATCCTTGTCACCAATTTTCCAATAATGCTCCTTCCAAGTCCCAGACCTTCCTGCCAAGCCATTGCTCACAGCCCATGAATCAGTATACATCTAGCCATTTCCCTTTCTACACAAAGTGAACAGACACATGCACAACTCAAAGTTATGACCATTGGAAGGATTTCTCTTCACCACTATCCTTCAGAGAAGCCCCAGAAAGGGGCTACAGTGCCACTGTTGTCCATTTTTGAGTGGTGCCTGCATATTGCACAGAATTATCTATAAACCAGGCATGAATTTTCTCTTCCTCAGTCAACTGATTTTCCTTCATGAGGCATTCCTTAGCCTCATGAAGCCATAGGTTTAGACAGAGAGAGGGAAGATAATGTGAATGGAGTGGAGACCATAGGCATTTGGGCCATTTCCTCATGGAAATTACTTGTGCCTTCAGGTCTTGCTTGTGCCCAGTCTCTTAAATACCACTTTCATTTAATGACGTAATGCTGCTGTGAATTTACAACTTTATGACTCTGTGGGTCAGACAACACCCAGTTCATGATGGACAGCTCGGCCTTCATAGTGACTTGGTGGCCCATGTCTAGACATTCAGTCTTTACTAAAGCCCAGTAGCAAGTCAAAAGCTGTTTCTCAAAAGAAGAGTAGTTATCTGCAAAAAATGACAGGGCTTTACTCCAGAATCCTAAGGGTGTGCATGGTTATTCACAAATAGTGGCCTGCCAAAGACTCCAAAGAGCATGATATGTCTAGAATTATTGATACTTCTTCCTTATTAGGTGCAATCAGCCCAATGTCATCAATGTAACAGGCCATCGTGATGTCTTGTGGAAAAGAAAGATGATCAAGATCCTTACAGACTAAATTATGACATAGAGTTAGAGAGTTTATATACCCCTGCAGTACCATTGTGAAATTATATTATTGACCATGCTAGCTGAAGGCAAACTTCTGATGATCCTTCAAAACTGGTATTGAGACAAAGGCATTGGCCAGATCAATAGCTGCACACCAGGTAAAAGGAGATGTATTAATTTTCTCAAGCAATGAAACCACATCAGGAACAGTTGCTGCATTTGGAGTCAATACCTATTAAGTTTACAATAACCCACTGTCATTCTCCAAGATCCACCCCCCCCCACTGGCCAAATGAGGATGTGGAGGGAATCACTATCCCTGCACACTTCAAGTCCTTGATGGTGGCAGTAATCACTGCAATCCTTCCAGGAATGCAGTATTTCTTTTGGTTTACTATTTGTAGAGGTAGTTCTAATGGATTCCACTTGTCTTTTCCTACCATAATACCCCTTACTCCATGTGTCAGGGACCCAATATGGGAGTTCTGCCAAATGCTCAGTATATTTATTGCAATCACATGTTGTGAAACTAGGGGAATCACTACAGGATGGGTTCAGGTGGAGTTCCACTGGACCCACTGTGAGATAGACTTGAGCTGATACTCATCAATAACAAGATTTTCATATGCCATCACTCTGACCAATGGGCCACAGTGATTTTTTGGGTTTATTGGAAGTAGTGTCAATTCAAAGCTCAAATCCAGTAATCCCCCAAAAGTCTGATTATTTCCTTTTCCCTAATGAGCAGTCAATATTGTAAAAGGCTTTAGATCTTTGGGGAAGGCTGGGAGAATGATCAGCAGTAAAAATATTGGCAATGTGGTGGTGTCCTTCCTCAAGAAGACTTGGCCCCTCCTTCATTCAAGGGGTTATGGGCCTATAAAGTGGCTCAAGTCTTGGAATTGATTGAAGGAAAATGACTTCGTATTCTGGTGATTAAATGTAGACTGCTGTTCATGTGACCCTGCAAAAACGGTGAGGAAGCCACATGTTCTGACCTCCTCTAATCTCACAAGAGGAAGACAGCAGTAA
>NW_006921773.1:2636200-2641220 GCF_000298275.1 Orycteropus afer afer | reverse complement strand
GAGCTCCTCAGTTGCTCATAGCAAATCCCACCTTGGAGTTTACAAACACTTATGGGTAGAAAAGCCACACAAAGTAATTTACTATACTACAGACCTATAATTCTTCTGTTTATACAGATCAAGTAAATATTTACTAGGTTTCCTATGTATTTCATTTCTAGGAACATCATGCCTAAGTAGCCAATTCCATAAGTCCACAAGAGTCAGAGTATTCTGATTACTGCTTTAACTCTGTCCGTTATGTTAACCATGCTCACCTTTTATCTGTCTATTAACTCTGCTTCTTGGCCCTTACCACCACAGAGTCTAATCAGCCCATCATAACTAAGTGTCTTAATTCAATTAGGGTAATTCCATCTGTCAAATCCAGCTTACATAAAATAGTAATCACAGCAGTCTTCAAGGATGCTGGGTCTTTCTTCACAAATATGTTCCTCACTATAGGGGAAAAGGTGTGTCCTCTTGGCTCTTCATTTCTTTGGCTATGGATTTCATCTGATAAATATATTCTAACATGCCAATTTCCCTAAGCTTTTGGATACCTTCTTCTACATTACACCAAGGTACTTCAACTTGACTTAATATAGCCCACTGCGTAGACCATGCTTCAGTAAGCTAATCAGATAAACAATTAGATCATTTCCTAACCTCATGAGCTGATACACTGAATGAAGAATCTGTGCTTAGTGGGCCTAAATCAATAAACTCATAACAATCCAATATTACATGCCTTGCTCCATTATCCCACACCCTTAGTAGTTGTTCCCAGATATATTCCCCAGGTTTCTGTCAGTGCTTGTTAGCAAAATCAAGCAGGTCTTATTGGATGTAGTACACAACTTCCTCAGTCACACTTTGTAATCCACCTTTTGGGGCCTGCTTGGAATTCAGTATAGCTCAAACTCTAGAAGGAGCTCTGGTAGCATAGTGCCTAAAGCACTTGACTGCTAACCAGAAGACTGGTGGTTCAAACTCACCAGCCTCTCCTCAGAAGGAAGGTCGGGAAATCTAGTTCTATAGTGATATTGCCTCAGAAACCTAAGGGGGAGTCACTATGAGTCAGGTCTGACTCAACGGCACATAACAACAACAACAGCTCTAGAAGCAACAATGGTTTTTGGGGTGGTTCCTGAGAACATTCAGCAATGTTTTCCATGGCACCTGTCTCAGATAATGACTCAGCAGAAACAGTCAGGTTACTCCCACCAAATGGAAGTGGAAGGGATAAGGTTTTATAGTAATCTCTTCAGATGGGAGGTATAGTGTGCTGTTGGCAGGAGAGATTCAACATAATTTAGGGGCTCTATGATCCCATTTCCTGACTGTCTCCTCATATATCCTCATCTAAGTTTTAAAGATCCATTTTTTTTTTTTTTTCCTAATCAATGCCCTCACTTTAACTTCAGACACCATTCTGGGTTGGCAATTCAACTGGCATTGTAATTCAGCCACCCTTACAATTAAACTCTGGGTTTGTTTTTTTTTTTTTGCCATATCAGCTCTGATATCTAGAAGATATAAAGTGTTCTTTCAGTGTGCAAGTGGAGACAATGAGGTTTTATATGTGGTGCTCAAGTTGTGGCTCAGCAGTTATGAGCTAATCTCACTGTTTCATCCCTTTGTCTAGCATAAATAGGACCAACCAACCAGCTTCCTAATATTCTTGATGCTGACAATTTGCAGAAAAATATCAAACATGCCATCGATCACCCAGAGCCTCATTTCTCAAAAAATACTTGGTCTACCAGTGGTGATACTTTGTGTAAAATGTTTCCACCTTACACCGTGGATTAGCAGGGCCCTCTTTACTAATGGAGGCAGAGTCATCAGTACCTTTATATTAATCAAATTAGAGAACCAAACCAGAATTGGTGAGAATAAATTTAAGAAGCTCATCCTTAAGATTTTGTCTTTCTAGAACCACACTCAGTACAAAATGCCTTAGGCTACATTCTCTAGAGAAGCAAAACCAGTAAAGCTTATATATGTGTATGTGTGTGTGTTTAAAATACATATCAAGAGAGAAATTTATCTTAGGAAAATTGTTCACACAGTTATAGAGTCTGGCAAGTCCCAAGTTGCTGGATCAAACATCAAGCTAGAGGCTCTTCCCAACGCACACAGTTTCAGGGCCTGACAAGCAGCCCCTGCCAGTTGATTGGCAAGAAGTATAACAGATGTTGAATTTGGAGGATGATGCCAAGATCAGCAGGCTCACAGGACAGTTGTAGACAGCAAGACAGGATCCAGATTAACAGATGCACAGAAGATTCCCAAATTTTCTCAGGATGGTCCATTTATATATTGGAAGCAGGTCACACCCCTAAGGAAACTCTTTCAACTGATTGGCTATTCAAAGTATATACATCAGATCTCATCTTGGGAACAACCACGTCACAACTGTTATACCTGTTGAAGGTATCACAGGTACTTCAACAGATTGAGAGACAGATCAAGGAAAACACTGACAAGATCAAGGACTGACAAGAGCAAGGAAAACATTGACAAAATCAAGAATATACAGACATAAATCTAGAACAACATAGGAAATCAATGCAAGAGGAAATTGACAAAATAAACCAAAAAATAGATTTGATACAAAAATGACAAATTGAAATTTAGAAGATTAATACTAAGATTTCAGAAATACATAACACATTGAATAGGCAAAGGAGGAGAATCAAATCAAGGGAAGACAGAATTAATGAGATTGAAGACAAATACATCAATACTGTTTTGTTAAGGAATCAATCAGGAAAAAGGATCAAAATAAATTGAAGAAAACCTAAGATTTACATGGGATACCATCAAGAGCAATAACCTACATGTAATTGGAACTCCAGAACAGGAAGATACATATAAAATCACAGAGAAAATTGTCCAAGATTTGTTGGAAGAAAATTTCCCTAATGTGATGAAAGATCAGAATATATCCATTCAAGAAATTTCACAAACTCCAAATGGGATAGACCCTAAAAAAAAATGTCCAAAGCATATCATCATCAAATTCACCAAAACCAAAGAAAAAGAAAGAATCTTGAAAGCAACACAAGAAAAATGAAAAGTTGCCTACAAAGGACTACCAATAAGACTGAGCTCTGATTTCTTGGCAGAAACCAGGCAGACAAGAAGACAACAGGATGACATATATAAATCCCTAAAAGGAAAAAAAAATGTCAACTAAGAATTCTATACACAGAAAAACTGTCTATCAAATATAAGGGTGAAATAGGACATTTATAGATAAGCAGAAATTAAGGAAATTTGTTTAAACCAGACCAAGCTTATAAGAAGTGTTAAAGGGAGTCCTTCAGACAGAGAACCAAAAACAGCAAACAACAACCAATGATTAACAAACATGATGACATAACCTGGAAACAAACCCAGTTATACAAGTACTGAAAGTAAAAATAAGTGTATAAGACTGTAAAGAGGAAGCCAGAGACATCAGTTGATAAATGAGGACATCTACAAACCACACAGAGGGAATAAATGGTGTAGTTGTGGAACTTCTAAATGGTGATGAAGTCAAGACAATTGCAAGATAGAATAGACAGTTTAAACCATGAGAAGAAAATAATGAATCAAAGGATAATGTAAAGGAAAAATAATATACCTTTGCATCAAAACAAACAAACAAACAAAAAAACAGAACAAGAACAAATGTTTAACAAATATTGAAACAATAGTAACAAAGGAAATGATAACATGATACATAAAGAAAATGAGCTCAGCACTCAAAATTATATGGAACAGAGAAATCAACAAACTAGGAGAAAACACATAATAAAATGACATCAATAAATTTGTATTTGTCTGTAATTACACTGAATGTAAAGGGATTAAATGCTCCTCTCAAGAGACAGACAGTTGCAGACTGGATAAGAAAACATGACCCAACAATATGCTGTCTACAATAGACTCACCTAAGACACAAAAACAAAAATAGACTAAAAATCAAACATTAAGAAAAAAATATATCAAGAAATGACAACCAAAAAAGGCAGGAGTGGTAATATTATTTTCTGATAAAATGAATTTTAAGACAAAAATGACAGTAAGAGACAAAGAATGACATTATATAATGATTAAAAGATCAATTGAACAAGAGGACATAGACATAATAAATATGCACCAAATGAAAAAGCCACAAAATACATAAATCAGACTTTAACAGAATTGAAAGCACAAATGGATGACTCTACAGTCATAGTAGGAGACTGTAATACATCACTTTCAATGAAAGATAGAACAACTAGGAAGATATCATCAAAGACACAAAAGAACTAAACAATACAATCAGCCAATGTGACCTCATAGATATCTACAGAGAACTTCACCCCAAAACCACACAGTATACATTATTTTCCAGTACACATGGAACATTCTCCAGGATAGACCATATGATAAGCAAAGAAAGCGTCAATAAACTTAAAAAAAAAAAAAAAAGAAATATTGCAAAATATTTTCTCAGTTCACAATTCTGTAAATCAGAAATCAACACTAGAGAAACCAATGGAAAAATAGCAAACACATAGACACATCATACCAGCTTCCTTGAAACTACTGGGTAATGGAAGAAATTTTTAAAATTCCTTGAATTAGATAAGAATGAGAACACCAAAATATTTAGGACACTGCAAAAGCAGTGATCAGAAGGCATAGTAAAAAATGCTCACATCAAAAAGGAAGAAAGAGCCAAAATCACACCTTAACCCAACATCTCCCGCAATTAGAAAAGATCAGTAAAAAAAAAAAAAAAACTATGGTCACCACACCACCAGAAGAAAAGAAGATTTGAGCAGAAAATTTCTACTGAGGTAAAAAATTTGAACAGAGCCATAAAAAAAAAGAAAAAAAAAAAAAAATGATACTCATGTTCTAAAAAAAAAAAAAAAAAAAAACTAACCACAAACACGAAAAAATCTGGCCAAGACAGTTTCACTGGAGAATTCTACCAAATATTCAGAAAGAATCCTAGTCAAACTATTGCCAGAACAAAAAAAGGATGCAATCTTCC
>NW_006921773.1:2631157-2636100 GCF_000298275.1 Orycteropus afer afer | reverse complement strand
AAGATTTGAGCAGAAAATTTCTACTGAGGTAAAAAAGTAGAACAGAGCCATAAAAAACAAGAAAAAAAAAAAAAAATGATACTCATGTTCTGACAAAAAAAAAAAAAAAAAACTAACCACACACACACAAAAGTCTGGCCAAGACAGTTTCACTGGAGAATTCTACCAAATATTCAGAAAGAATCCTAGTCAAACTATTGCCAGAACAAAAAAAGGATGCAATCTTCCTGAATTCATTTTATGAGGCAAGCATAACTTTGATACCAAAACCAGGCAAAGACACCATTAAAAAGAAAACTACAGACCAATATCCCTCATGAATATTGATGTAAAAATCTTTGATAAAATCCTAGCCAAGACACTCCAACAACATAACAAAAATATAATACATTATGAGCAAGAGGGATCCATATCAGGTAAGCAAGGATGGTTTGACTTTAGAAAACAATCAATGTAATCCATTACATAAGTAAAATAAAGGAGAAGAACCACATGATCATGTCAGTTGATGCTTAAAAGTCATTTGATAAAATCTTCCCTCCTGATAAAGACTCTTAGAAAAATAGGAATAGAAAGGAAATTCCACAACATAATAAAGGCATATATGCAAAACCAACAGCCAATATTTTTCTCAAGGGAGAAAGATTGAAAGCATTTTCCTTGTGATTGGAAACCAGACAAGGTTTCCTTCTATCTCCAGTTCTATTTAACATTGTGTTGGAAGTATTAGCCAGGTCAATAAAGAAAGAAAGGAATATCAAAGGCATCTAAATTGGTAAGGAAAAAGTAAAACTATCCTTTTCTGCAGTGTATGTGATCCTGTACTTGGAAAACCCAGGAGGCTCAACAAGGAAATTTCTGGAACTAGTTCAAAGATTTAGCATATTGGCAGAATATAAGAATAACATACAAAAATCAGCTGTATTTACAAATTGAGGGGGAAAAATCAGTTGGATCCCTCTACACAAGCAAAAACATCTCTGATAAGAAAATCAATACCATTTACAATATCTACCAAAAAGAAAAAATACTTGAGAATAAATCTTATCAAGGACACAAAAGATTTATACAAAGAAATCTACAAAACTCCACTTCAAGAAACTGTCAGAGAACTGCATAAATGGAAGAACATACCATGTTCATGGATAGGAAGACCTAACATGGTGAAAATGACAATTCTATCCAAAGAAATCTATACATTCAATGCAATCCCAATCCACATTCCATCAACATTCCTTAAAGACATGGAAAAACCAATCACTAATTTTACATGGAAAGGAAATAGCCCTTGGATAAGCAAAGAACTACCTAAGAAGAAAAAAGTAGGAGGTCCCACATTCCTGGACCTCAAAATCTGCTATACAACAAGAGTAGTCAAAACAGCCTGGTATTGGTACAATGACTGACACATAGAGTAGTGGAACAGAATTGATATCCCAGAAATACATCCATCCACCTATTGACAGCTGATCTTTGACAAAGGGCTGAAATCTATTAAATGGTGAAGAGATAATCTCTTTAACAAATGGTGCTGGCAAAACTGGTTATTCATTTGCAAAAAAAAAAAGGAATTACAGTGCATTTTTTTAAGGAACAGAAACTCAATGAATCCATACTTTTCAAGTGAGTTTATTTCTTACACTGCTTTATCAATTCTTTGTATATAATAAATATATTTTTGAAATATCAAGCCAACTCTTAATGTTCTTTTGAGTTTATAAAGAATCAGTGAAGTAATTTTATTTATTTATTTAATATTAAATGCAGATTTAGATTTGAAGGACTAATTAAACAGAAACCTTTGGTGGTACAGATAAAACATAAGATAGTAGCAGAAAGAAATTTTGGGTTCCTGTTTCAAATTTGAGAGTTGGTAGTTGCTGATTTTAGGTTGTAGGGAGGAAAAGAGCAACAAGTACAAGGAAGATAACTGGAAAACTCCCTTTTAAATGAAGAAAACTAAAAAAAAAAAAAAAAAACCTCACTGCCATCCTCATAGCGACCCCTCCTTGAATTTCCAAAGTGGTATCACCACAGAAATAGATTGCCCAGCTTTCCTTCTTCACCACAGAAGTAGATTGCCCAACTTTCCTTCTGAGCAGTGGCTGCTGGGTTTGAACCACCAGCCTTCTGGTTAGCAGTCGAATGAGTTAGGCACTACACCACCATAATTCCATTTTAAATGAAGACCATCTATTAATTCAAAGGACTGAAAAGTCATATTGAAATTCTCTGCCAATTGTGTGATATTGACATGCAATAGTTATGTCACTTACTTACATTAGGTACACTGTCAATCAAAAAACAAACAAAAAATGTTCTGAGTCAAATGACTGCTTAATATGAAAGGTAAGAACCAGTGGTCTTCTATGTTACTAAGAGAATGGATTTATCTCCAAGAAATGCTGCCAGTTGGATTACCAGTTAGTTGCTGATATGATGACCTTCATAAAAATTTGTATCTATTATGGAAAAAAATAAATCTGCCAACATGAAATATTCTAGAAAGCCATTGCTTTCAGTCACCCATTCCCTTTGGTGATACTTCCTGACTGCATTAAGATGCATCACTGTGGCTTTAGCTTCTGAGTTTATCATATGTATCTGTTGTGGCAGAGGGATGTATTCAATTTTTCACACTATTTGAACAAGTTTGAATATTAAGGAATAGACACAAAGAAGGACCACACTACCAGAACTGCTGACAGGGCTTTGAGTCCAGTTAATTTCTATAAACAGAATGGCTCCTAACGCTCTTTTTAGTTATCTGTTTGCACTCGGCTGCCAGCAGCACTCAATGGGGCTTTTTGTAAGTTCTCTCTTTATCTCAGACTCCAATTGATTGACATGTGAACCATGACTTGGTTGTATTTGGAGATGTGCATTGATTTCTGCAAAGCTATGAATATTTCCTGAATCTTACACAACAAAATCTAAATGCTACAATTTCAACTATAATTCCTTAATGCATGAAAATTATTGAACTGAAAAATCAGTCAATATTTCAGTTTTTCATTCATTCCTTCATTCATTGAAATGCATTCAGTGAGTACAAATTTGATGATAGGCAATACTAGTTGCCACATTTACTGATGACTATTTTAATCATTTACCTGTTTTCTCTTTTTGTTGTCTAAATATAAAATCATGTTTCTATTTTTGTGTTCTAATTTTTAATTATTGCTATTAAAATACATAGACTATATACTATATTTTAAGTTTATTTTCATAATTGATGCTGTTATTAAGAATATAAATATTCATTGTCAGAATCAACTCGATGCCAGTGAGTTTGGTTTTGTTTTTGATTTTGCTACTAATTTTTGTGAGATGTTGTAATGCTGATGCTCATAGAGAAGAGGGTATAAAAATTGAGTATGAAATCAGAAAAGATTCTAGATTAGGATATGTCTCAGCTCTCTTTTTCATTCTATTATCTCTGTAGTATATCATTCTACTTAAAAGCTGAAGATATTGCACCTGTGAATAATTCTGTGAAATACTGGAATAATGCTATTTATAGAAATGAAATTAAAACAGGACTATATTATGTAGGAGCTATGGTGGCATAATGCCTAAGGCATTTGGCTGCTAACCTGAAGCCTGGTGGTTCAAATCCACCAGCCACTCCTCAAAAGGAAGATGGGGAGATCCACTTCGGTAGTGATACTACCTCAGAAACCCAAGGAGGGGTCACTATGAGTTGGGTCTGATTAGATGGCACACAACAACAACAACATATTATGTATTTAGACACACAATTAACTGTCTTAAGAGTGAGAAAGCTCTCATCTGAGGAATAGTCATTAAAATTTTTGTATTTTTCCCTGTTATGCAAACCCTTTTAGAATATTTCAAAAGAAGACTGTGACAGGGAATAATTCAATGTGATTGCAAGGGAAAAAAATCGCTTCAACGTATGATACCAAAGACTATCCTTTTTTTTGTTGTTGTTGGAGATGGCAACATTCTGTGGCTAATCTTCTTTTTGAAAAGCAACTTCAAAACACTGTTCAGCTGCAACAGTACCTTTATTTATTTACCTTTTCCTTTGCAGAGGTATAAGTTTTATTTTTTCTTATGTATTTAATCTTTCCATAAACTAATTAAACATCAAATACTTCTTAGATGTTGGCAGTGGATATAAACAACAAAGTTGATGAGCAGCTCTGTGCAACTTAGAAGTAATATTCTGAAGAAAACAGTGTCTTCAATTGCCTGACTTCCTGGTATTGACAGTGTTTGTTTCATTATATATTATGTACTTATTTTTGAAGATCTACAGTTGTTTTACTCCTGCCATTGGGCTGAACAAAAAATATTCTTTCTCCCAACTCAATCTACCCATCCATATAGGAGTTAATTTGCAAGTAATTAAATAGGCCAAAAAGATAATGTGGAATACAAATTTGCTTAAAGATACAGAAATCTGATATTTAGGACAACTACAGCATAATTGTTACAAAACATGGGACTTATTTGACTAATACCACAGGGCCCCAAATTCATCATCATATCTTAAATAGGTAATTTTGAGGCAGTAACCTCAAAGGGCTTTTCAAGGAGATGCCATGTAATATGTCTAAATAATATAATTATTTCCATGTGTACATAGCAATGTGAGATAATAATCAATGTTTGCTTACCTTATGGTTTTAACAAAATGATAAAAATCTATTTTGGCAGTTGTTTCATAAATTGTTGATTTTTAAAGTATTGATAAAATAATGGGTCTCCAGTAAATGATATGAAAAAATTTTATTGGTATAAGAAAGGTATTACAATATCAAAACAGGTAAAATAAGAAATACTTAAAATAAATATGATAATATGTGTTTCACGCTTCTTCCACTACCATGAAGCATGTATGTGAATACTTCCCTTGCATTTGCACTTCCGGTTGAACACCATTTTCTTTGCTCTGGTTAAGTGTTTGTAAATAA
>NW_006921773.1:2628884-2630500 GCF_000298275.1 Orycteropus afer afer | reverse complement strand
GTATGGAGGGATGGTCACTGGGAAGAGGTATCTATAGGGAGGAAGTGGGAGAGGAGCTATTGCATTGTGATAAACTGTGGTCAATGACATTAGACAAAGTATATGTGAACTGCTGTATGGAAAGTGAATTTGCTCTGTAAATCTTCATCCAAATCACAATAAATTTATATATATATATATATTGAGGTGGTATCTCAGCAAAAGGTAAATAATATTAAAAAATGGATACCTTAGATTTATTTTCTATGTGCAATACATTAAAATTCAATTCCCTGTTATCTCTCTAGCTTCCACAAGAAGAAATAATATTTTAATATAGAAGATAAATTCAGATTCTTCTCACTCTTAAATCCTGATAAAATATTCTCCATAACCTCCTTCTTCCTTTCAAGTGAATGAGGAAATATTTATATGATACATTCAAACTGACCATTGAAAAAAACATCATGAGCTATATTGAGTGTAATAATACCCAATAACACCTTCAGTTCTAGAGAGACTATAAAATTGAGTCATGTTGAAATGGTTGGAGTTGACAGAATCATATCACAAAGCTCACACTTCACCATCAGAAAATTAATTTCTGAAATCCCTTTACTGGCTAAAGCCAGTGACCTGAGCTTCATTAACTGTTAAGCAGTAACAATAGGGAATGGCCTGCCTTCATAGTCTTGTAGCCAGTATGTGTCCTGTGGACCCTATCCTATGCTCTCTTCAATAAAAAGTATTAGAAAAAAAAAAAAAAATAGGTGAAAAAATTACACAACAACAAAAAAAAATGTAGTATTAGAAACCAGAATATAATACTTTGTAAATTTTTATATGTTTTATGGAACTTCATTGTTGTGTGTGTTTATTTATTTATTTTTACAATGGTTTATGACTTTTTAACAATGATATATTTTAGATACAAATAAAATCTAGATCAAAGAGAAAGCAAAGGAAGCTGTATATTGTCAGGTGTTTGATGAAATATGATCAAAAGTATCACATCAAAGGTGACTGAAAGACAAGGAGAAAATGCAGTTTATTTAAAACCTTCTTAAACAGAAGCTACAATTTCTATCCCAGTATGCATTCTCTTTTCCCTTATTTTCATAATACAACCCAAATTTTGGCCAGAAACACGTGTATCTTGGTATAGACCATATTTCCTACTCTTGCTTGTAGCTTTGATTAGCACTGTGGGTAAGAAGTATGAACAGAACAAGAGTGGGAACATTGGATGGAACTTCTGGATTCTTCCCACAAAACAATAAAAACCTGCAATCCCCTCTTTTTGTTTCCCCTTTTCTTCTGGCTGGATGGCAGATATGTTGGTGGAAAGCCAATTTTAGCTAAACTTTTTAAGAAATAGAAGCAAGATCTATAGATGGCACGATGGGTCAGTGCTACCTCCCAACCATAAACCCCTACCTATCTCTAGACTGTGAGAGAGAAATCAGATTATGTTTTGATTGAGTATTGTATTTTGGTTCTCTTTGTTACAACAGATTTGCTCACACTTTTGTAGATAAATTGGTTGTTGTTGTTACTTGCCCTTGAGCCGCATCCGACTCATAGCAACCCCTGCTTGGGTTTCTGAGGCAGTATCACTATGGAAGTAGATTGCCCAA
>NW_006921773.1:2625307-2628042 GCF_000298275.1 Orycteropus afer afer | reverse complement strand
CATGGAAGTAACTAAAAGCATGTCAACCTTCTAAGTTTTAACAGAAAATTTACTGTGAAAGAATCTTCAGTTCTTGCCTAAAAAGACATAATAATTTAACTTATATTCTTAACCCAAAAATCTAAACCAGCAGGAAGAGTGTTGTAAAAGATACCAGGATTTTCTTAGTGGAAGTTTTATTGTAGTGTCCAGCTTATCATTCACATAATGAAATAAGCTAAGAAATAGAAGCTCTATGGATATATAGATGCCACTGTATTTTAAAGGTGAATATTAAACAGTGTAATGAATGGTATTGAAAACATACCCATCAGTTTTGGAAAAATAAAGTTTTTATCTATATCACATGGGAAAATGCATCCCAGAGGAATGAAAGCTTAACATAAGGGTATTATTTCTGTCTTTCTGTCTTTCTCTCTAGATGCCAACCAACCAACCAACCAACCAACCAACTGATCAACCAACCCAGTGCCCTTGAGTTGATCCTGACTCATAATGACCTCCATTGGGTTTCAAAGGCAGTAAATCCTTATGGAAGTAGATGGCCCCAACTTGCTACCACAGAGCTCCATACATGTGTATGTGTATGTATATATATATATATGCACACACATACACTTATATATACCTATAAGAAATATCTAGACCTATATATCTTTAGGGGAGCTCTGGTAGCATAGTGCCTAAGGCATTTGACTGCTAACCAGGCGGCTGGCGGTTCAAACCCACTAGCCACTCCTTGGAAGGAAGATGGGGCAATTTACTTCCACAGTGATACCACCTTGGAAACCCAAGGAGGGGTCGCTATGAGTCAGGTCCAACTTGTCAGCACATAACAACAACAACATATAACTACAAAGATATAAATATAGTTATACATATATTATATTTTTGATCTTGAAAAACAAGAAGACAAGCCATCAAGAGGCCTTAAAAGAAAAATAAATGGATTTGACTATGTAAAAATTAACTTAAATTCCATGTGGCAAAGAACAACAGAGACATTCTGTAAACAAAATAGAAAAGACTGGAATAATTTATTTTCAATATATATCACAGAAAATAGACAATAAGTTACTATGATATTATATAAGTAGTTCTTTAGAGCAATAAGAAAATAATCAGGCCAACATGGAGAAGGGAACAAAGTTATGAACTGTCATGAACTAAGAACATTAATTAGTTTATTTCATAACTGACACAAATGGTCCATAAACTAAATGAATACATTAAAGGTGCTCAAAATCTCAAACAATCTCTAAAATGCAAATTAAAACACTGCAAAATACCATTGAGATAAGCCAACTTAAAAAAAAAAAAGGATATATTGGGTGAACCCATTTTCTATACATAATTGTTCAAAGTTCAGAGTTCTTTTGTATTACCTTGCTACCAAATATAAAATACACACCATTGGATCCAGCACATGTACTTTTTACATTTATTAGAAATATTGGCAACAGAATACAAAGGTATGTTTTCAGTAATATCCATTGCAAAATCTTACATAATAGGAAAAAAATGGACTAGATTAATGTTTATTATTAGGAGAAATTTTACCTAATATACTTGTGTACTTAACAGAAAAATACAGGTCTATTTTTATACAGAGAAGATTTCCAAAACATAATCCCATTTATGTAAAATAAAGACTCAGAAAAAAATACATATGTAGACATGTGGTACATATAGAAATGTTTAAGGGGATACCCTGTAAATGGGAATTATGGTCTTGAGGTGGGTTCTAGTGTTGTGGGGGATTATTGGCAGCACTTAATTTTGAAATCTATAAAATTTGTCATGATTGGGATATTTTAACAGTAGTAATTATAGTTTTATTTTTTAAAAAAATGTTTTTAAAAAATTCTTTTTATGTGGACTTTGCTATTTCTAGTCTGTGGCAAAGTTTATTTTGAAGTTTAATATTTACAGGTAGGGGTGGTGAAGTTTACACTTAATAATTGGTTCAAATATGATCTGTTTGTCTGTCAGAGTCTGTATTTTTCTCTCTTCCTGTTCCTTAATAAGATAATTTGGCATAGATGTATTTTGAAGTACTAGAATTTTGAGAGGAGCAAAGATTTCTTGAGCTGTGTTGGAGACTATATGATTATTTTCCATGAATATAATGTATACAGAATAACACAAAATAACATCTTCAGAATAACATGAATTACAAGGCATCTGAGAAATAGAAAGCCCCAGTACTAGAATAAGGGAGAGGATGCTATATTCTACTCCTATCTCACCCTAATTTGTTATATGATTAAGTGTAAATATTAAAATATGAAAGAAAGATGTGGTAATTGGCTTCTAGAAAGATTTTCAGCCTTAGAAATCCTATGGGGGCTGTTCTACTCTGTCCTATAAGGTTGCTATGAGTCAAAATCCACTTGAGGGCAATAGTCTGTATTTAGTTCAGTTTTGATAACTGTCATACAAAAGGATAAACTAAGCAATCCCTATCCTCTATTCCATGTTTTGTTTCACACTTTTATCATTTAATTTTCCAAAAGCCAAGTTACAAGACATAGCTCCACCATTCTTCAACAAGCACAGTCATATTTTTTGTGTGAAACAAAACAACAACAAAATAAAATAGGAACAAATAAGAGGAAAACATATAAAAACATAAAGACTGAATCAAGAGTAGTCATGTAGTCATATTTAAAATTTAAACTTTGATATCAAATAGCCTCAAAAAATAATTATAAAATTATGTTGTATACTCAATA
>NW_006921773.1:2622993-2624573 GCF_000298275.1 Orycteropus afer afer | reverse complement strand
GAATATTGAGTTAAAGCATCTCTGAGATTCAACTTTTTACAGGTGTTCAATTCATTAAACAGCTGTTCACCCTAACCTTAATCAATGTATTTTTTTCCATCACTATAATATTTACAACAATAACAATAAAGAATGGTTTCTGAGGCTGTTTATGTATAGCCAAATACCTAATGGGATTTGATTTCTTAGTTTGGGGATTTCGAGTCATGGTTTCATGGCAAATCCCAGTTAACTGGCCCAGTTAATTGGCCCAGTTAATTGTGTTTAGTGTTTCTGTTCTATCACCCAGTTAACTTCACAGTGCTGGGGTCTTAAAAGCTTGCAAGTTTGTAAGATATAGCAATTGATTCTCAGTCACCTAGAGCAACAGAGAAAGAAGGCGAGTTAGAAATAACAGGAAGAAAGGGGATGTGTGCCTAATTGTCTCTGTGAATAACTTCATTCTTTGCCAGGAGACCAGAAGTATGTGGTATCTGGCTACCATTACTGAACATTTTGATAGAAGAATGCTGTGGTAGTTGAGGTTATATGTCCACTTGGCTGGGCCTAGTTTTGAGTGGCTGGGCAGCTAGATGTAGTGTGAGACCAGTAATCAACTCCATGGTGAAATCTACAGTGAGGAGCTAAGTAGCTGCCTTAGGGATGTGGTCTGCTTCCTGTAAATAAGAAGCATCTTTGAGAAAGCTCCCTACCTTTTGGTACTCTCGGATCCTGCATTTGGCTGAGTCTTCATCTCAATGCCTTACCATGTTGCCTGCTGATCTTGGGACTGTTTCTGGACTTGAACTAGTGATCTGTTGTGTTGCTTGTTAATCTTGATATTGTGCCATTTTACTTGTAGACTTTGGGCTTGTCAGCCTCATCAGTCAGAAGCTGCCTGAGTCAAGGAACGTTTCCAGCTGCAGTGGGCCAGAAGCATGGGGTAGAGCTGAAACCAAAGTTCCCTGGAATTGGCACTTTGAACTGGACTTCTATCCCCCTACACTGTAAGAGAATGAATTCCTTTTTGTTAAAGCCAGGCATTTGTGGTAATTCTGTTATACCAGCACTAGAGAACCAAAACAATGGTATAGATAAATCCTAATCAAAAGGGGGAAAATACAGAACAGAATTTCAAATTCTCATGAATCCAAGCTTTCTGAATCCAAGGAGGCAGCGACACCTTTAAAACTATTGTTCTGATATAGTCTTTAAACCTAAACCAAAAGTATCTCATTTTGTGTTCATAAGCCAAACAACAGTTTGGCTTAACTAGTAAAGAATGTCTGCCTTGAGCACTGAACTCTTTTTAGAATGATCTGTATGAGATCACATTAACAACAGTAAAGGAAAAGATTAGATAGGAAACTTAAGGGGTAGTAAGATAATGTTCATAGAGGAAGAACAATTCAAAAATGAAGGGTGAGTACAGTTACACATCTTGAAAAATGTAATCAAGGTCATTGAATTGTACACGTAGAAATTATTGAGTTGATGATTGTTCTGCTGTGTGTATTCTCAAAATTACATGAATTATAAAATACATTTAAAAATGTCTCTCTGGACTTTAATATGTTAAAAAAAAAAAAAAAAACCTCCCT
>NW_006921773.1:2609152-2622586 GCF_000298275.1 Orycteropus afer afer | reverse complement strand
AAGAATATGTTTTAATATGGTGTGAATTCATATTAAACTTATAATAAATGTAATGTGTTAGTTGGTGCACTTTTTCTTTTTTGTGTCAAATATTATCTATGGTATCTCTGCTGAATTTCTGTAATTAAACCAATCTAATTTCATTCCTACATAGAAGGAAAAAGTGCATCACTGCCCTGTGGAAAAATAAGCTTCTATTTGTAATCTGATCCAGTTTATGCTTTTTGTTCCAGATGTTGATGGATAATGTCAGTGTGTTAGGCTCTGTTCTCTAAAGAAGGAAAACCTATAAAGCTTATATATAAAGAGAGAGCAATTTATCTTAGGCAAATGGCTCACATAGTTATAGAGGGTGGCAAGAACCAAGTTCCTAGATCAAATGTCAACTGGAGGCTTTTCCTGATTCATGCTGCTACAGGGACTGACAAGCTCAATACTGGCAGGCAGTATAATGGCTATTGACTTCAATGGATGACAAATCTATGATCACCAGGCAGAGTGGTGGATTGTTCACTACAAGACAGATCTAGGCAGCACAATTGGATCCAGATCCACAGAAGATTCCCAGACTTTCACATGAGGCCCATATATATTTTGGAAGCGGACCACACCCCTAAGGAAACTCTCTTTAACTGATAGGCTGCTCAAAGCATATACATCAGATATCATCACTGGAATAACCATATTGCAACTGCTTTAACCACTTAAAGTGATGGTCCAGCCAAGTTAACACACAACACCAGCTATCATAGACAGTAAACAGTAAACCCCATATGCAATTAAATTATTCCATTTAATAGTATTTAGATACTGTTAGTTTTATTTCACTGAATATTTTACAAAAGTGCATATGATCAGGAACAAATGGTATTAAAAGAAGAAGTCAAAGTTGCACTGAGGGAAGTGGTGAAAAACAAGGCTCCATGTATTGACGGGATACCCATTGATATGTTTCAACAAATGAATGTCACACTAGAGGCACTCACCCGGTTATGCCAGGAGATTTGGAAGACAATTACCCAGCCAACTGGCTGGAAAGATGCACATTTGTACCCATTCCAAAGAAAGATGATCCCACAGAATGTGGAAATTATCAAACAATATCATTAATATGGCACATAAGTAAAATCTTACTGAAAAAAATTCAAAAATGGTTGCAGCAGTATATTGACAGAGAACTTCCAGAAATCCAAGCTGGATTCAGAAGAGCATGTGGAACGAGGGATATCATTGCTGATGTCAGATGGATCTTGGCTCAAAGCAAAGAATACCAGAAAGATGTTTACTTATGTTTTATTGATTATGAAAAATAATTTGATTGTGTGGATCAAACAATTGTGGATAACATTGAGAAGAATGGGAACACTTCATTGTACTCCTGAGGAAACTGCATAGATCAGGAGGATGTCATCTGAACAGAACAAGGGAGTAGTGCAATGGTTTAATATCAAGAAGGGAGTGTGTCAGTGTTGTATCCTTTCATCATTCTTATTCAATTTCTACACTGAGCAAATAATCTGAAAAACACGACTATATGAAGAAGAACATAGTATCAGGATTGGAGGAAGAATCATTAACAATCTATGATATGCTGATGTCACAGCATTGCTTGCTGAGAGTGAGGATGGCTTGAAATATTTACTGAGGAAGATTGAAGAATACAGTCCGCCATATGGATTACACCTCAATACAAAGAAAACCAAATTCCTCACAACTGGTCTAATAAGCAGCATCACGACAAATGGAGAAAAGTTTAAAGTTGTTAAAGACTTCATTTTACTTGGTTCTACAATCAACACCAATGGAAGCAACAGTCAAGATATCAGAAGATGTACAGCACTGGGCAAATAAGCTTCAAAAGACCTCTTTCAAGCATTGAAAAGCAAAGATGTCTCCTTGAGGACTAAGTTGAACTTAACCCAAGCTATGGTGTTTTTCATCACCTCATATATATGTGACAGCTGGACAATTAATAGGAAGACTAAAGAAGAGTCAATGCTTTTGAGTTGTGTGCTGGCAAAGAATACTGAAAGTACCATGGACTGTTAAAAGAACTAACAAATCTGTCCTGGAAGAAGTGCAGCCAGAATGTTTCTTGGAAGTGAGAATGGCCAGACTTCGTCTCACCTTGGTCATGTTGTAACAAGAGACCATATCCTAGAGAAGGATATCATGCTTGGTAAAGTGGAAGGTCAATGAAAGAGCGGAAGGCCCTCAAAAAATGGATTGACAGTGTCACAATGATGGTCTCATATATAGCTGGGATAGTGCAGGACTGGGCAATTTTTCATCCTGCTCTATATACAGTCACTATGAGTTGGAGACAATCCAATGGCACTTAACAACAACAAGTGGTTTAGAAATAGTAAATCAGGACCTGCATTGTGTTGACTAAAAAAAAGTTCCAACACAGGTAGCCACCTGTAAAAGGTCAAGAATAAGAAGTCTCTTGATGAAATGTTAACAGTCCTCATCCTTTTGGAAACTAAAGCACAAGAACCTTATATAGAATTTATGCTACATGCTGAACAAAGAATCCATCAATACTACACACACACACACACACACACAATAAATCACAACAAAATGAAAGCAGTAAACTCATACCTATCAATAATCACATTGAATGTAAATGAATTAAATGAATCTGTAAAGAGAGAGATGGTGGAGAAATGGATTTCTAAAAAATGAGTCATTCATATGCTGTCTATAAGAGATATACCCATAAAGACATAAATAAACTAAAACTCACTAACCAAAACCAAATTAACTGCTGTTGAATCAGATCCAACTCATGGCAACCTGTCTTTGGGTTTCCAAGGTGGTATCACTACAGAAGTATATTGCCCAATCTTTCTTGCAAGGAGTGGCTGGTGAGTTTGAACTGCCAGCATTCTGGTTAGCAGTCAAATGCCTTAGGCACTGCACTGTGCCACCAGAGCTCTTTCGTAAAAGAAAAAGAAGGATATTATAAAATGATTAAAGCATCCATCTACTGAAGGAATAAAACAATAAAAAATATATGCACATCCAATGACAGGGCTACAAAATAAATGAAACAAAATATAATAGCATTGAAAAGAAAAATAGTTTCACAACATCAATACACCACTTTCAGTGGGTGGAATACCTAGAAACTCAGTAAAAATACAGAAGATCTAAGTGCCACAATCAACCAACTTAGCTTATATGTATAGGTATTGACATATACAGAATACTTCACACAACAACAACAAAGTATACCTTCTTTTCCAAGGCACATGAATAATTTCTCCAGAATATATCACATTTTAGTCTACAAAACAAACTCAAATAATATCCAAAATATCAAAGTAATAATACAAAGCTTTTTCTCTGATCACAATGTTGTCAAAGTAAAACTCAATAATGGGAAAAGTGAAGGATAAAAATACATGAAAAAAAAAAAAATAACACATGTTGATTAAAAATGACTAGGTAATAGAAGAAATAAAATATGAAATAAATAAAATTAGGAATCAAAAGAGAATGTAACTTTGAGGCATAGCAAAAGTAATGCTCAGAGGTCAATATATAACCATAAACACACATATGCCAAAAAAAAAGAGGCCCACAATCAAAACATTAATTCTAAAATTTGAAAAAAAGTAAAAAAGGAAAAAAAAGGCCCACAGTCACCAGAAGAAAAGAAATAATAAATATTAGAGAAGAAATAAATGAAATAGAGAAGAGAAAAATACTAGAAAAAAATCAAAAGACCTGAAGCTGATTCTTTGAAGGAATCAATAAAATCAATAAACCACTGGCCAAACTGACAGAAGAAAGGCAAGTAAGGAAGTAAATTATAAATGAGATAGGTTATGTTACAACAAACCATCTAAAATAAAATGGATCAAAACAGAGTACTGTACAAAAAAAATGTATTCGAGCAAATTAGAAAAGCTAGAGAAAGGGTCAATTTTATAGAAATATACTACCTACGTTAACTAACAGAAACAGGTAGAAAAAACAAACAGACTCATAACAATAACAACTACAAAAAAAAAAAAAAAAAATCCCTTGGCTTCATGGCTTCACTGTAGAATTATACCAAACACTCAGAGAAGAGTTCACTCAAATACTACTCAAACTATTTCCGAGTACAGAAAGGGCAGGATTACTCATAAATTCATTCTATAAAACATTTATAACCCTGATACCAAGGCCAGAAAAGACATCATTAAAAAAGAAAATTACAGACAAATATCCCTCATGAATATAGACACAAAAATTTCCAATAAATTTCTAACCAATTGAATTCAAAAACATATCAAAAAAATAATGCATCATGACCATGTGAGATCCCTACCAGGTACGCAAGGATTGTTCAACATTAGAAAACCAACCAAGGCAATGTATCACATATATGAAAAAAAAGTTAAAAATCACACAATCATCTCAACAGTTAAGAATCACACGATCATCTTAAACATTATTCTCAACTGAAAAAGACTAAAGCAATCCCCTTGCTTTAGAGAATGGGATAATGATGACAACACCTTTTATCACCACTCTTATTCAGCACTATTTTTGAAGTCTTAGCCAGAGGAACAAGGCAAGAAAATAAAAGTCATTCAAATTGGTAACAAGAAGTAAAAATATCCCTACTTTAGATGATATGATCCTTTACATAGAAAATCCAAATGATCCCACAAGAAAGCTATCAGAACTAATAGAAGGATTTAGCAAAGTAGTGGGATACAAGCTCTATGTACAAAAATCAGTTGGATTTCTCTATAGCAAAAAGAAGTTTGAAAAGCAAATCAGACAAACAATGTATACAACAGCCTTTAAAAAGATAATATACTTAGTGTGGTAGTTCAGTTTGTGTGTCAACTTGGCTGAGCCTGGTCGAGTGGCTGCATAGGTGATGGTAGTTATTCCCCATGATGAGACTGGCAATCAACTCCATGGTGGGATCTACCACAAGCAGCTGAGTAGCTGCCTTTGGGATGTGGTCTGCTTCCTGAATATAAGGAGAAGCCTTGGGAATGGTCTCTAGCTTATGGCACGCTTGGGCCTTGCATATAGCCATGTCATTTTTCAGCAGCCTGCCATGCTCTGCCAACTTTAGGACTTAAAATGGACTTGAATTAATAGCCTGCCATGTGATTTGGCAATATTGGGACTGTGCCTTTTTACGGTCAACCTTGAGGCTGGCAGCCTCAGCAGCCATCACCTTTCTGAATGAAGAAAAGCCTCTAGCTTCAGTGGGCTGGGAGCTGGAGGCAGAGCTGATGCCTAAGGCTGAAGGGCTTTCACCCAGCCCATAGAGCCTGGCACTTTGAACTTGGACTTAAAGTATCCAAACTGTTAGAGAATAAATTCCTGTTTGTTAAGGCCATTCCATTTGTGGTATAATCTTGTCAGAGCAGCACTAGGTAACTAGAACACTTAGGAATAAATCTACTCCGAGATGCACAAGAAAAATACAAAGACGAAAACTACAAAACACTGGTTCAAGAAACCCAAAGAGAATTGCATGAAATATACCATGTTCATAGATAAGAAGACAAAACATGTGAAAATGTTAATACTACCAAAAATTATCTATAGATATAATGCAATCTTGCTCCAAATTACAACATAATACTTCAATAACATGGAAATATTAATCACCAACTTTATATGGAAAACAATGAGTTCCTAGATATAAAGGATTAGTGAAGAAGAATAAGTTGGAGGCCTCACACTACTCAATCTCAGAACCTACTATAAGGCCAAAGTAGTCCAAACAGCCTGGTATTGACACAACAACATGCACATAATTTAATGGAACAGAATTGAAAACAATTATGTATATGCATAGATAGCTGATCTTCAAGTAAGGGCCAAAGTCCATTAAGTGTGGAAGAGACAGTCTCTTTAACATATGGGTTCTGGCAAAAGTAGATATCTATCAATAGAAAAAAGAAACAAGGTCCGTATTCACCCCATACCTAAAAACTAACTCATAATCAATCAAAGACAAAAACAGGGAAAACACTAGAGTCCCTAATATATGACATAAATACAATACCAAGCATAAATAAAAGTGTCTGAACAGCAGAATGTGAACTAGATAAATAGGACTGCCTAGAAATTAAACACTTAATGCTCATCAAAAGAGTTCTCCAAATAGTGAAAAGAAAACCTACAGACTGGGAAATAACTTTTGGTTACAAAGTATCTGACAAGGGTCAAATCTCTAAAATTTATAGAGAACTTCAACAACTTAACAAAAAAAACACAAACAATGCAATTAAAAAATGGACAAAGGATATGAACAGACACCTCATTGAAGAAATCAAGAAACTAACAGATACATGAAGACATGCTGGTAATCATTAGCCATTAGAGAGATGCAAATTGAAACCACAGTGATGTAGACCAAAATTCAAATTCCTTAAAAAGTTCAGACCAACTGGACCAAAAGAGACTAGAAGAAACCCTGAAACTATTCCATAAGATAATCTTTAAACTGGAATTGAAGCCATCTTTATGGGTCATGCTTCTGCCAACTAATAGATAGTCTTATAAAATAAACAGTATCACCATGAGTAATGTGCTCCTTCAAACAATGAACTATATGAGACCAAATGCTCAAACCAAAATCCAAAATCAAAAACAAAGGCAAGGAGGGGAAGAGAAGCTAGATCAATGGAAGCAGAACAAACTGAATGGAAACAACAACAATGTTGACACATTGTAAAAATTGTGACCAAAGTCACAGAACAATTTATACAAAAATTGTTGAAAGAGAAATTAATTTGCTGTGTAAACTTTAACAATTAAATATTATCTGAAAAATAAAACAAAGTTAAAAACTACAATGAAATTATGTTTTATCCTGACAATAATAGCAATAGTAACAAACATTGGCTTGGTTATTGGGAGACTGGGACTCAGACTGCTGGTAGGAATGTAAAATGGTAAAACCACTACTAAAACTGGTATGGCACTTCCTTAAAAAGCTGGAAATAGAAATATATGATTCAGAAGATGGCAGAATAGGCCAACAAACTATACAGACCCTCTTCAACAAAGAAAAGAGGAATCAATTAACACAGATACAGAAGATAATCCTGGAGCCCTGAGCTTTGAAAGGAAGACACAGAAGTGGACTAAACTCCAACCAGTAGAAGAACCTGCATGAAACCACCAAAAAGGAGACATATGGAGATGGGGTATGTCAGTAATCCTGACAGCACAGACAGCTTACATATTGCCACATGGTGTTAGGATCTAAGCATTAATTTAAAAATTGGCCCTGCTAGCCAGAGGCTGTATGGAGGACTGCACTGGTGGCTGGTGAATAAAAGGGGAAGCAGTGAGGAGTGAGACAAGCTGAGCTGTGTACTTTTGGCTCTCCAGAGGGTACAGCCATTTTGAACATTTACAAGCCATTTGACCCTTTTGGATATTTAAAACAACCACATTCTCGTAGATTCCAGGGGTCTAAGAATATGTTCCATTTGCCTGGGAAAAGGACATTCCAGACACAAATGACTGGAAAGATGCAATATTTCCCTTCTTACTCTTATGGCCCACACCTTCTTGGTGAACAGAGGTGTAGCCAACCCTCACTCCTACCTACCTTCTGGGCAGGCAGGAATTCCATCCCAATCTGTGTGCTCCGACAGAGTCTAGGTGCCCTGCACTGCCCTGCCTGATTTTTTTTTTTTCCTTTTTTAATAGTTTGTATTTGTCTGTTTTAAAATTATTATTATTAATATTATTGTCCTTTTTATTATTATTCTTGATTCTTCCCTCACAAGGTCTAGTTTTCAGTTTCTTTTTCTCTTCACTATTCCTGGTTCCCTTTTTTTTTTTTTCTTTCTCATGGTTCTCCCCATTCCTTGTTTTTTCTTTTTGCATTTTTCACATTTTTTTCTTCATAATTCTCCTACTCTACCACATTTCTCTTATTGCTGCCTTAGATATTAGGGTTTTTGGTTTTTTTTTTTTTTCCTTTTTTTTTTGGTGATTGTTCCTGTGTGTTTATGCAATGTGTTTTTTGTCCACTGGCTTTTACTTTTTTGATGGTTTCTCGATAGTTATTTTTGTTTAACTGAGTAGAAGACAGCAATCCTGCCCATATGACATAACCACACCTGCACCTCCTGCAGCTTCACTTACTGAGTGAGAGCCAACACTTCCTTCTCCAGCAACTGGACATTGATAAACAACCACCAAGAAGAATCTGACTCACCCTGAACTACTCTTCACAAACACTTAACAGAGACCTAAATACAACAATGTAACAATGTCTCAGAGACAACAGACCATCACAGTCCACACAAAGAAGCAAGATAAGATGCTAGAAACAAGGTGACAGGATACAGACCCAGAACACATCCCCAAGGAAGAAACAGCATTGGAATTCCCTGATAAGGAATTCAAAAGCATTATATTTAAGATCATCAAAGGATTGAGAGACGGATCAAGGAAAACTGAAAAAATTAAGGAAAACACAGAGAAAACCCTAGAACAATTTCAGAAGAAAACACAAAAACAAAATGATAAAATAAATGAAATAATAGAAATGATACAAAATCTACAGGTAGAAATCCAGAAGATTAATACTAAATTTCCAGAAATAGATAACACATTGAAAGGGCAAAGGAGTAGAATCAAAACAATGGAAGACACAATTGATGAGACTGAAAACAAATACCCAAATACTTCTTTGGAAAGGAATCAACCAGATAAAACTATCAAAACAAAATGAAGAAAGCCCAAGTTTTCCTGTGGGATGCCATCAAAAAGATGTCATTGGAATATGTGTCATTGGAATTCCAGAATAGGAAGATGTAAATAAAACCACTGAGAAAATTGTCAACAGTTTGTTGCAAAAGAATTTCTTTAATATGATGAAAGATGAGACTATATCCATTCAGGAAGTGCAACAAATCCCAAACAGGATAAACTCTCCCAAAAGATTACCAACATTTATCTTCATCAAACTCACCAAAACCAAAGACAAAGAAAGAATCCTGAAAGCAGTATGGGAAAAACAAAAAGTTACCTACAAAGGACAACCAATATGAATAAACTCTGAGTTCTCAGCAGAAACCATGCAAGTGAGAAGGCAGTGGGATAATATATATAAAATCTTGAAAGAGGAAAATTTCCAACTAAGAATTATATATCTGGCAAAATTGTCCCTCAAATATAGTGGTGAAATTAGGAGATTTCCAGATAAGCCGAAATTAAGGGAATTGGTTAAAAACCAGACCAACCTTACAAGAGATACTAAACAGAGTCCTTTGAACAGAGAACAAATAATAACAAATGACAACTGACCATTAATAGACAGGATGACATAACACAGAAACCAACACAGCTATGGACGTATCCAAAGCAAAATAAGTTTGAAGACTATAAACAAGGAATCAGAGAAATCAATTGGAAAATGAAGACAACTACCAACCAAAAAGTGGGGGAAAGTAGTGTAGTTTCAGAACTTCTAAATGGTGCTGAAGTTAAGAGAATTGCAAGATAGAATGGACTGTTCTAAACTCAGGGAGAAAATTATAAATCACAGGATAACCTCAAAGAAAGATGATAAATCTTCACAGCACAATTAAAAATAGGACAAGAACAAATATTTAACAAATACTAAAACAATAGTGTGGTAGTTCAGTTTGTATGTCAACTTGGCTGGGCCTGCTTGTGTGGCTGGGAAGTTGGATGTAATATTCCCTGTGATGTCACTGGTAATCAACTCCATGTTGGAATCTACTGTGAACAGTTGAGTAGCTGCCTTAAGGAATGTGGTCTGCTTCCTGTATATAAGCAGAAGCCTTGGGGAATGTTGTTGTTGTTGTGATTATGTGCTGTCGAATCAGACCTGACTCATAGCGACCCCTCCTTGGGTTTCCAAGATGGCATCACTACAGAAGTAGATTTCCCAACCTTCCTTCTGAGGAGAGGCTGGTAGGTGTGAACCACCAGCCTTCTGGTTAGCAGTCAAGTGCCTTAGGCACTATGCTACCAGAGCTCCCCTGGAGAATGGTATGTAGTTTATGGCATGCTTGGATCCTGCATGTAGCCATATTATTGTTCAGCAGCTTGCCATGCTCTGCCAACCTTGGGACTTAAAGTAACCTTAAATTGATGGCCTGCCATGGGTTTTGGCGATGTTGGGACTGTTTCTTTTTACTTGTGAACCTTGGGTTTTTCCACCTCAGCAGCCAGCAGCTGTCTGAGTGAAGATACATCTCTAGTTCCAGTGGGCCAAAAGTAAGAGGCAGAGCTAGACCTGAAGGTTGAGGGGGTTTCACCCAGCCCCTGGAGCCTGACACTCTGAACTCGGACTTCTAGCATCCTGAAATTTAAGAGAATAAACTCCTGTTTGTTTAAACCATCCCATTTGTGGTATATTCTTGTCAGAGCAGTACTAGGTAACCAGAACAAATAGCAACAAAGAAAATGATAACATGATTCATAAACAAAATGAGCTCAGCACAGAAAATTATATGGAACAAAGAAACCAGGAACACCATGAAAAAAAAAAACACATAACAAAATGACAGCAACTAGTTCATTCTTGTCAATAATTATACTGAATGTCAATGGATTAAATGCACCACTCAAGAGGTGGAGAGTTGCAGATTGGATAAGGAAACATAACCCATCAATATGCTGTTTACAAGAGATACATGTTAGAGACAAAGATGAAAGCAGACTAAAAATCAAAGGTTGGAAAAATATATATATATATATATCAAGCAAATGGCAACCAGAAAAGAGCAGGAGTGGTAATATTAATTTCTGACAAAATTGACTTTAAGTCAAAAACTACCATAGGAGATAAGGAAGGTCATTATATAATGATTAAAGGTTCAACTGAACAAGAAGATATAACCCTAATAAATATCTATGGACCCAATGAAGGAGCCCCAAAATATATAAATCAGACATTAACAGAATTGGAAAGGCAAATAGATGACTCCACAGTCATAGTAGGAGACTTTAATACAGAACATTTTTAAAAATTTTTATTGTGACTTGGGTGAAAGTTTACAGAGCAAATTCTCCTTACATGTGGCAGCCCACATATACTCTGTTTCATGACATTGATGGCAACCACCCATAATACAACAGCTCCACTCCCAATTTCTCCCCATAGCCACCTCCTCCCCGTGTCCTTCCCTGCCATGTACTACAGCCCCACAAGCTGTCTCCCTGTGCACACACAACCCATCTACTCTCCCATGATTGTTCTCTCCAAGGAGTACATCTAGCCAATGTAAATGTTCAGTTTGTATGCTTGTCATCTTAATACACCACTTTCAATGAAAGATAGAACAATTGGAAAAAAAAATCAACAAAGGCACAGAAGAACTAAACAATACAATGCACAAACTGGAACTTATAGACATCTACAGAGTACTTCGCTCAACAACAGCACAATATACATTCTTTTCCAGTGCACATGAAGCATTTTCCATGATAGACCATATGTTAGGCCATAAGGAAAGCCTTAATAAATTTACAAACATTGACATATCGCAAAGCATCTTCTCAGATCACAATGCTATAAAATTAGAAATCAACAATAGGAACATCAATGGAAAAAGGCCAAATACATGGAAACTGAATACCATCTTCCTTAAGAATGACTGAGTAATATAAGTAAAAAAAGAAATGAAATAAAAAAATTCATTGAATCAAATGAGAATGAAGACACAACACACCAAAATCCTTGGGACACAACAAAAGCAGTCATCAGAAGCCAATTTATAGCAATAAATACACATATCAAAAAAGAACAAACAGTCAAAGTCAAGACTTTAAACCAATAACTCCCACAATTAGAAAAAGAACAGCAAGAAAAGCCTACAGTCAGCAGAAGAAAGGAAATAATAGATTCTAGAAGTAATCAATGAAACAGAAAATAGAAAGGTAATAGAAAATATCAACAAGACTAGAAGTTGGTTTTTTGAAAAGATGAATGAGATTGAAAAACCATTGGCAGTTTTAACAAAGGGAAAGAGGGAGAGAATACAAATAACACGAATAAGAAATGAAATGGGTGACATTGCAGCAGAACCAACTGAAATAAAAAGGATAATATCAGGATACTATGAAGAACTGTAAGGAGCTCTGGTAGCATAGTGCCTAAGGCACTTGACTGCTCACCAGAAGGTTGATGGTTCAAACCCACCAGCCACTCCTCAGAAGGAAGGTTGGGCAATCCTATTTCCGTAGTGATACTGCCTCAGAAACCCAAGGAGGGGTCGCTATGAGTCGGGGCCAACTCGACAGCAAACAACAACAACAACAAATGAAGAACTGTAAGGACCTCTGGTAGCATAGTGCCCAAGACACTTGACTGCTAACCAGGAGGCTGTGGTTCAAACTCACCAGCCACTCCTCAGAAGGAATATGGGGCAATCTACTTCCATAGTGCTACTGCCTCGGAAATCCAAGAGGGGTTGCTATGAGTTGGGTTCGACTCGAGGGCACGTCACAACAGCAACAACAACATGAAGAACTGTACTCAAATAAACCTGAAAATCTGGAAGAAATGGACTGATTTCTAGGAAGATACTACTTACCTAAACTAACATAGACTGAGATGGAAAATTTGAACAGAGCCATAAGAAGAAATTGAACACATCATTAAAAAAATTATCAATAAAAAAAGTCCTCACCCAGACAGTTTCACCACAGAATTCTACCAAACATTCAAAGAACTGACACCAATCCTACTCAAACCATTCCAAAACATAGAAAAGGATGGAATCATCCCTAACTCATTTTATGAAGCAAGGATATCAAAACCAGGCAAAGACATCACTCAAAAGGTAAACTACAGACTAATATCCCTCATGAATATAGACCAAAAGTCTTCAACAAAATCCTAGTCAATAGACTTCAACAACATATCAAAAAAATAATTCATTATGACCAAGTGGGGTTCATATCAGATATGCAAGAATGGTTTGACATTAGAAAACAATCAACATCATCCATCACCTAAATAACACAAAGGAAAAGAACTACATGATCATATCAATTGATGCAGAAAAGGCATTTGATAAAATCCAACACCAATTCCTGATCAAAACTCTCAGCAAAATAGGAATAAAAGAGACATTCCTCAACATGATAAAGGGCATGTATGCAAAAGCAACAGCCAGCATTATTCTCAACGGAGAGAGACTGAAACCATTCCCCTTTTGAACGGGAACCAGGAAAAGATGCCTTTTATCACAACTTCTATTCAACAATGCATTGGAAGTCCTAGACAGGGCAATAAGGCAAGAATGGGAAATCAAAAGGATCCAAATTGGTAAGGAAGAAATCAAACTATCCCTATTTGCTGATGATATGATCCTATACTGAGAAAACACAGGACACTAAATAAAAACCTACTGTAACTAACTGAGAAATTTAGCATCATGGCAGGATACAAGCCCGCCTTGT
>NW_006921773.1:2601102-2607844 GCF_000298275.1 Orycteropus afer afer | reverse complement strand
CTGTTGTATGGAAAGTGAATTTGCTCTGTAAATCTTCACCCAAATCACAATAAAAAAGAAAAAGAAAAAAAAAAAAAAAAAAGACATCTACATAAATGGAAGGACATACCATGCTTGTGGATAGGAAGATTGAACATTGTGAAAATATCAATTCTACCCAATGCAATCTATACATTCAATGCAATCCCAATCCAGATCCCATCAGCATTCCTTAATGATATAGAAAAACCAATCACTAATTTTATATGGAAAGGAAAGAGACATCAAATAAGCAAAACATTATTGAAGAAGAAGAAGAACAAAGTAGGAGGTCTCACACTGCCAGATCTCAAAACCTACTATACAGCCAAAGTAGTCAAAACTGCCTGGTATTGGTAGGAAAGATATATAGACCAATGGAATAGAATTGAGAAATAGATCCATTGACCTATGGTCAGCTGAAATTTCACAAAGGGCTGATATCCATTAAATGGGGAAGAGATTATTTAACAAATGGTACTGAAAAACTGGATATCCATTTGCAGAAAAATGAAACAAGATCTGTACCTCACAGATCTACACAAAATCTAACTCCAGATAAATCAAAGACTTAAATGTGAAACCTAAAACTATAAAGTTCCTCAAGGAAAACCTAGGGGCAAATTTAGGGTCCCTAATATATGGCATAAATAGACTATCAAGCATAAGCCAAAATGCACAAACAGCAGGAGAGATACTAGATGAATGAGACCTTCTAAAAATTAAATTTGTATGTGCTTCTAAAGACTTCTCCAAATGAGTCAGAAGACAACCTACAGATTGTGAATAAAATATTTGGCAATGACTTATATGAAAAGAGACTTACCTCTAGAATTTGTAGAAAACTCCAACACTTCAATAACAAAAAGGTAAATAATTCAGTTAAAAAATGGGCAGAAGACATGAATAAATACTTCACCAAGGGGATATTCAGGTGGCCAACAAACATATGAAGAAATGCTCACAATCATTAGCCATTAGAGAGATATCATCTTGCCCCAGCACTAGTAGCAAAGTTCAACAAGACAGAAAATAACAAATGCTGGTGAGGATGAGGAGAGATTGGGACTCTCATACTGCTAGTGGGACCGTCAAATGGTACAACCACTGTGGAAAGTAGTATGGTGATTCCTTAAAAAGTTGGAATTAGAAATACCATTTGACTCAGCCATTCCATTACTAGGTATATATCCTAAAGTAGTGAGAGCCAGGACAAGAACACATATATGCACACTCATGTTTATTACAGCACTATTTACAATAGCCAAAAGATGGAAATAACCTGTGTCCATCAACAGAAGAATGGATAACCATTTTAGTTATCCATTTGGTACATACACACAATAGAATACTGTGCAACCCTAAATAATGATGTAAAATCAATAAAATACCACATAACATGGAAGAACTTGGAGGACATTATGCTGAGTTAAATAAGTCAATCACAGAAGCACAAAAGGAATTTTGTATTAGTCTGTTATTGTAAAAACTCAAGGAAAGCTTTATATATGGAAGGAAAATTTCTTTGTTGGTTCCCAGGGGTGGGAGTGAAGGGGCAGCAACACTGCTAGATAGGCAGAGACAAGTATTAATTTGGATGAAGAGAAGGGCAATGACCCAAATGTGAGTGATCAACACAATTACATTTGGAAGAGGAAGACATAAAGAGGTGCATGGAAGGTACAGACAACAAAGATGAACCTTTTTCCACATACAGTTCTGAATTGTCTGTGAAGTCAAACATTGATATACAGGTGGATAGAAGGGTGGACAGGCTGAACTATTAGGTTTCTCTATGCAGTGAGAAGTGTGCCCATGACCAAGAATAGGGTTGGCAGACAATGTTTCTACAAGTATATTGGTATGTTCTGTAAGAATTCCCAGGTATATAGTAGAGCTGACAAGGATAAGATTTTAATCACTTCTTGGCCACAATTAGCTACCCAGAGGAACTGAATAGTTGGACCTGTGGGCTTGGGACCACATTCACAGGAGATATCAAGCTCAATTGCCATAACATAGTACACAAAAACATTGTTTCACATCCTACTTTGGTGGGAAGCAACTGGGATCTTAAAAACTTGCACGTGACCATCTAGATGCAACAATGGGTCTCTCCGCATCCAGAGCAAAGGAGAATGAAGAAAACCAAAGATACATGGAAACAGTTAGTCCAAGGGACTGGTACAACATGTGGTTCTCAGCCTAATGAGACCAGACATAGATGATGCCCCACTACCAGTGTCAAGAACTTGGAGGGGGACCTATGAGGAGATCCTGGATAGAGTGGAAGAACGATGTGGTACAAAACTCAAAATCATTAAAAAAAAAAAAAAAAAGGACCAGGTTTGCTAGTCTGATAGAACCTAAAGAAACCACTGATACTATGGTCCCTAGCTGCCCTTCATGTCTGGAATTAAATCCACTCGCTTGGCTTCCAGACAAACAAAAGGCAGGCATATGAGCTGAACATTTACATTAGGAAGATACACTCCTTGGAGTGTATCAATCATGGGAGAATAGAAGAGTTCTGTATGCACAGGGAGACAGCTTGAGGGGCAGTCGTGCAGGGGAGGAAGGACAAAGGAAAGAGATAACTATGGGGAGGCAGTGGGAGGGGAGCTGTTGCATTGTGGGAAATTGTATGAGACAATGTTTGTCATGAGACAATGTGTGTGAGCTGCTGTATAGAAAGTGAATTTGGTCTGTAAAATTTCACTTAAATCACAATATATTTTTTTTTTTTAAAGAAGGAAATACATGATTCTGTAATCTCATTCCTAAGTACATACTCTAAAGAAATAGGATTCATGGCATGAATAGTCATATGTACATCTTATTCATTCTAATATTATTCTCAACAGAAATAGATGGAAACAAGCTAAGCGCCTATCAGTGTTTGGATGAATAAAAAACTGTGGTACATACCTACAATGACATATAGAATAACAATGAATCTATGAAACATCTGAAAACATGGATGAATTTGAAAGACATTATGCTGGATGAAATATGTAAATCACAAAAGGACAAATTGTATAGGACCACTATTATTAAAAAAAAAAAAAAAAAGTTTACACACAAAAAACAAAATATTTGATAATTCCATGGATGACACAGGGAGAGAGGTGTAATATTTATGTTTGTGTGTCAACTTGGCTGGGCCTGGTTGAGTGGCTGGCCAGCTGGTGGTAGTTATTCCCCATGATGAGACTGGCAATCAACTCCATGGTGGGATCTCCCACAAGCAGCTGAGTAGCTGCTTTGGGTCTGTGGTCTGCTTCCCATATATAAGAAGCAACTTTGGGAATCGTCTCTAGCATAAGGTACGCTTGGACCCTGCATGTAGCCATGTTGTTGTTCAGCAGCCTGCCGACCTTGGGACTTACAATGGACTTAAATTAATGGCCTGCCATGTGGTTTGGTAACATCAGGACTGTGCCTTTTTATTTGGCAACCTTGGGCTTGCCAGCCTCAGCAGCCAGCAGCTGTCTGAGTAAAGAAACACCTCTAGCTCCAGTGGGCTGGGAGCTGGAGGCAGAGCTGAAGTGCAAGGCTGAGGGGCTTTCACCCAGCCCCTAGAGCCTGGAACTTGGAACTCGGACTTAAAGCCTCCAAATTGTAAGAGAATAAACTCCTGTTTGTTAAGGCCATACCATTTGTGGTATATTCTTGTCAGAGCGGCACTAGGTAACCAGAAGAGGAGGGGAAATTTCTAACTAAACAGAAGACATGAGCTAATTATGGTGAAGGGAAAGGCAACGTACCATATAAGGGAAGTGAGTACAACATGACCAAGGCAAAGGAAGACACTGAGGAGAACACAAAAATAAAGAACAGCTATGATAATTGCTTTAACATAGATAATCTTGCAATGATATTATTAACAAATAATAATTTTCAATGAATATACAATTAAATAAAGATATTTGGGAGAGTGAAAGGAAGATCACCCACCTGCGGATATTGTTTTGGCTGTTGTTATTTCTACATACATAATTTTAGGGGCTGCATATATATTAATATAGATGTAGAGCACACAAGGGGTACCATCATTGAAACTTCTTAAATATAATTGAACACCTCTTGGAACAAAGTTCCTTTGCTTGAGGTGAAGGACCATAGATACATGGGACATCTACATGAATTGACACAACATAATTAGTAAAAACAGTTTTCCACATCCTACTTTGGTGAGTAGTGCCTGAGATCTTAAGAGCTACTGAGCCATGCAAGATACAGCTATTAGAATCTTCCTGCCCGGAGCTAAGGAAAGTGAAGAAAATCAAATATTCAAGGAAGCAATTAATCTAAAGAACAAATGGACCACATGAACCACAGCGTAAATAACCCTGAGATCAGAAGAACTAGATAATGCCTGGCTACTACTACAAACATCGCTAACTGATCACAGCAGAGGGTTCTTAACAGAATGGCAGAAAAGTGTGGAATAAAAGATAAAACCACCAAAAAGACCAGACATACTGGCTTGACAGAGATTGCAGGACTCTCCAAGACTATACCCCAAAGGCACATCTCTGAAACTGAAGCCATTCCCAGAGACAATCTTTCAGTCAAATAATAGGCCCATAAAATGAATAATAACATCTGGGGTAAAAAAGAAAGAAAAAGCACAGATGTCACCTTGAGAACTAATGTATACTTAACTTAAGCCATGGTCTTTTCAATCACCTCACATGCAGGTGAAAGCCTGAGAATGAATAAGGAAGATCATAGAAAAATTGATGTACTTGAATTATGATGCTTGTGAGGAATATTGAATATACCATGGACTCCCAGAAGAATAACAAATCTGTCTTAGAAGTACAGCCAGAATACTCGTTAAAATCAAGAATGGGCAAAACTTTGTTCCATGTTCTTTGGACTTCTTATCAGGAGGAACCACTCCTCAAAACATGCTTGGTAAAAGAGAGGGACTTTGAAAAAGAGGAAACCCTTCAATGACATATATTGACTCAGTGTCTGCAACAATGGGTTCAAACATAGCAACGATTGTGAGGAAGGATCAGGACCAGGCAATGTTTCTTTTTGTTGTGCATAGGATCACTAAGAGCCAGAACCAGCTTGATATAACCTAATAACAACAATATGACTGTATATTACATGATATTTACTGACACCTTGAGTCCAAGTCCAGTATTTGCCCTTCAACAATAATAATAAATTCTTGGAAAATGTTGTAGTTAATGTTGTGTGTCAACTTGGCTGGGCCTGGTTGACTGGCTGGGCAGCTTGTGGTAGTTATTCCCCATGATCAGACTAGCAGTCAACTCCATGGTGGGATCTACCACAAGTAGCTGAGTAGCTGTTTTAGGAATGTGGTCTGCTTCCTGTATTTAAGAAACAGTTTGGGGAATGTCTTTAGTTTATGGCACGCTTAAACCCTGCATATAGCTGAGTCGTTTAGCAGCCTGCCATGCTTTGCCAATCGTGGGACTTTTGAGGGATGTGAATCAATGTCCTGCCGTGTTGTTTTGTAACATTGGGACTGTGCCTCTTTACTTGTTAACCTTGGGTTTGTCAGCATCCCCAGCCAGCAGCTGTCTGAGAGAAGAGAAGCCTCTAACTTCAGTGGGCTGGGAGCAGGAAGCAGAGCTGAAGTTCAAAGTCAAGGGGCTTTCACCCTAGAGCCTGGCACTTTGAAATCTGACTTCTAGCCTCCCAACTGCAAAATAAATTTAATTAATTAAATAATTATTTCAACACAATATCTAGTATGTAATTTAATGAGGACTAGGGGGCAACTTCTAATCAAAAGTTTGGTGGATTGAACCCATCAGTTGCTTTTCAGCATAAATATGTAGTAGTGTGCTTTTGTAAAGGTTACAGCCTTAGAAACCCTGCATGGGCAGTTCTAATCTGTCCTATAGAACCGCTGTGAGTCAGAATTGACTTGGCATCATTGAGTTTTGTTTTTGGACTTTTTCATAAATTGCCTACTCTTCTTTGCAAAGATTAAATAAATAAATCTTCTTAAATAACTTCTTATAATAATTAACTTAAAGAAACTAGATATTTGGCCTTCACTATACTCTTTTTATTTAGATAAAATAATCTAGACTCAAGATACTATCATAAGAAAACTCAAATTATGACTATATAAATATTTATATACAGTATTAAAAACTCAGGAGCTCTGGTGGCATAGTGCCTGAGGCATTTGACTGCTAACCTGAAGGCTGGCAGTTCAAACCTACCAGCCACTCCTCAGAAGGAAGGTTGGGCAATCTACTTCTACAATGATACTGCCTTTGAAACCCAAGGAGGGTTTGCTACAAGTCAGATCTGACTCGATGGCAGTAAGTTTGTTTTTTTTTTTTCGATTTGTTAAAAACTCAAGAGCTATGATGTTTGGATTTGAATCCTGTATCTATTAGTTATAAGTTGAATGATATTAGGAAACTTGTTTAAATTCTGTTACCTAAACCAGTCAGGATATCATATAGCCAAATTTATACTTTTTTGTTAGAATTCAAGTAGTTAATGTTTGCAAGTTTCTTTACAGTTTCTGGCATATAACAAGCATTCAACAGAAAAGTTACTTCTTATGATCATTTTGCAATGTATCAATTGCAATGTTGTTATTGTTAGGTGTCATCAAGTCATTTCTGACTCAAAGTGACCCCATGCACAGCAGAAAGAAACACTGCCCGATCCTGCGCCAGCTCCATGACCCCTGCTGCGCTTGAGCCCATCATCGCAG
>NW_006921773.1:2585786-2600194 GCF_000298275.1 Orycteropus afer afer | reverse complement strand
TCAATAAAACACAAGTAAACATATTTCTTGTATTCTTTGCCTTGAGTCAAGATCCATCTGACAGCAGCTATGATATCCCTTGTTCCACATCCTCTTCTGAATCCAGCTTGCACCTCTGGAAGTTCTCTGTCAATATACTTCTGCAACCGTTTTTGAATTACCTTCAGTAAGATATTAATTGCATGCAATATTAATGATATTGTTAGATAATTTCCACATTCTGTGGGATCACCTTTCTTTGGAATTGTTACAAATATGGATCTCTTCCAGTCAGTTGGCCAGGTGCCGTCTTCAAATCTCTTGGTATAACCAAGCAAGTGCCTTCAATGGGGCATCTGTTTGTTGAAATATCTCAATGGGTATTCCATCAATTCCCCCAGCCTTGTTTTTTGCCAATTCTTTCATTGCAGCTTTGACTTCCCCTTCAATACCATTGGTTCTAGATAATATGCCACTTCCTGAAATGGATGAAGATTGACCAGTTCTTTTTGATACAGTGACTCTGTGTATTCTTGCCATCTTCTCTTGATGTTTCCTGCATCATTCAATATTTTTCCGATAGAATCTCTCAATATTGCAACTCAAGACTTAATTTTTTTCTTAAGTTCTTTCAGCTTGAGTAATGCTGAGCATGTTCTTCCCTTTTGGTTTTCAAACTCCAGGTCTTTGCACATTTCATTGTAATAATTGATTTTGTCTGATCAAGCTGCTCTTTGAAATATTCTCTTCAGCTCTTTTATTTTGTCATATCTTCGATTTGCTTTAGCTACTCTCTGCATCAATTGCTATAGAAATTCTTGTTTCTTTTTTGACTTAAGGGGTTTTTCTTTTTTTCTCATAAAAAAGATTCATTAGAGGGTGAGGGCAAAGATGACATCGTGGTAACATACTCTACCCAATATGTTCATAACACAACAAATATTTTTGTTGAAAATAAGTAAAGCAAAAGTAGATGATAATTCTGAAACTGTGAGCATCATTAAAGAATGGTATTAAGCATGAACTGGAAAAAGAAAGTAAATGAAAACAATGACCAAGGAGAAGTAGAGATTTGGAGCCTGACACAGCATGGCCATTTGAGACCCAGAAGGCAATGTTTATGAGTGAAGAGAAGACAAGTTCATGGAATCATTATTAAGACATACTGTAAATAAATCCAGCAGGAAGCAATATGAGGAAAATACAAGCTAGATCTAGGAGAGGAAAGTAAGGAAGGATTTGTTATTGTTAAGTGCAGTCAAGTCATCTCCGACTCATAGTGACCCTATGCACAGCAGAACTAAACACTGCCTGGTCCTGAGTCATCTCCATGAGTCTTGCTATACTTGAGCCCATTGCTGTTACCACCTTGTCAACCCATCTCATTGAGGGCCTTACCCTCTTTCATCAAACCTCCATCTTACCAAGCATGACATCCTTCTCCAGGGAATGGTCCCTTCTGACAACATGACCAAAGTATGTGAGATGAAGTCTGGCCATTCTCACTTCCAAGGAGCATTCTGGTCGTACTTCCTCCAGCACAGACCTGTTAGTTCTTTTAGTAGTCCATGGTACTTTCAACATTCTTCACCAACACCACAGCTCAAAAACATCAATTTTTCCAAATTTGATCTTCCTCATTCATTGTCCCACTCTCAAAAGCATATGAGGTGATTGAAAATACCATGGCTGTGTCAGGCATAACTTAATCCTCAAGGAGACATCTTTGCTCTTCAGAACTTGAAAGAGTTCCTTTGCAGCCAATTTGCCCAGTGCTATCCATCATCTGATGTCTGACTGCTGCTTCCATTGGCGTTGATTGTAGAACCAATTAATGTGAAATCTTTGACAAGTTCAATTTTTTCTCCATTTATTGAAACATTGCTTATAGGACCAGTTGTAAGGATTTTTGTTTTCTTTATATTGAGATGTAATCCATACTGCAGACTGTATTCTTCAATCTTCATCAGTAAGTACTTCAAGTCACTCTTACTTTCAGCAAGCAAAGTTGTGTTATCAGCATATCATAAGTTGTTAATGATTCTTCCTCCAATCCTAATGCCATGTTCTTCATATAGTCCAGGTTCTCAGATTATTTGCTCAGCATACAGATTGAATAAATATGGTGAAAGATAGAACTCTGACACATTCCCTTCTTGATTTTTAACCATGCAGTGTTCCCTTTTGCTGTTTGAATGACAGCCTCCTTGTCTATGTACAGGTTCCTCATGAGTACAATGAATTGTTCTGGAATTCCCATTCTTCTCAATATTATCCACAGTTTGTTATGATCTACATAATCAAATGCTTTTGCATAGTCAATAAAACACGAGTAAACATATTTCCAGTATTCTTTGCTTTGAGCCAAGATCCATCTGACATCAGCAATGATATCCCTCATTCCACATCCTCTTCTGAATCCACCTTGCATTTCTGGAAGTTCTCTGCCAATATACTGCTGCAACCATTTTGAATTATCTTCAGTAAGATTTTACTTGCATGTGATATTGTTCTTGGCCAATTCCTTCAGTGCAGCTTTGATTTCTTCCTTCAATACCATTGGTTCCTGAATATATGCCACCTCCTGGAATGGATGAACATAGACAAGTTATTTTTGGTACAGTGACTCTGTGTATTCCATCTTCTTTTGATGCTTCCAGCATCATTCAAAATTTTGCCCATAGAACTTTAAATTTTGCAACTTGAGGCTTAATTTTTTTCCTCAGTTCTTTCAGCTTGAGAAGAGCTGAGGGTGTTCTTCCATTTTGGTTTTCTAACTCCAGGTCTTTGGACAGTTCATCATAGTAATTGTTTTTTTCTTCTAGAACTGCTCTTTTAAATCTCTGTACAGCTCTTTTACCCTATCATTTCTCTCATTTGCTTTAGTTATTTTTTGCTCAAGGGTGAACTGCAGAGTCTCTTCTGACATCCATTTTGGCCTTTTCTTTCTTTCTCATGTTTTTAATGACTTCCTGCTTTCATCATGGATGATGTTCTTGATGTCATCCCACATTTTTGTGGTTTTCTGTCATTGGTGTTCAACGTATCAAATCTATTCTTTAGATAGTCTCTAAATTCAGGAGGGATATATTCAAGGTCATATTTTGGTTCTTGTGAACATGGTTAAATTGTCTTCAACTTCAATTTGAACTGGCATATGAGCAGTTGATGGTCTGTTCCACAATCAGCTCCTGACCTTGTTTTGGCTGAAGATACTGAATTTTTCCATCTCCTCTTGCCACAGATGTATTCAATCTGATTCATGTGTACTCTATCTGTTGAAGTCCATATGTATAGCTGTTGTTTGTGTTTTTGAAAAAAGATATTTGCAGTGAATAGGCTGTTAGTCTTGCAAAATTCTATCATGAGATTTCCAACATTATTTCTGTCACCAAGGCCAAATTTTCCAACTACCAGGGATCCTTCTTTGTTCCCAAATTTGCATTCCAATTACCAATGATAAGGAACACAACCGATTGCATGTTCGGTCAATTTCAGACTGCAGAAGTTGGTAAAAATGTTCAATTTCCTCATCTTTGGCTTTGGTGGTTGGTGTGTAAATTTGAATAATTCTGGTATTAATGGGTCTTCCTTGTAAGCGTATGGATATTTTCCTGTTGCGAAAAGATAAGTTATAGAAATATCTGATAAAAAAATTCAAAATATTTATATATGAAGTCTTCCACATGTTTGAAGAAACTACAAAGAAAATGAAAGAAAAGGCAAAAAATACCCCCAGATGAATACAAAATGACAAAATAAACAGACGATTAGAAATTATACAAAAAAGGAATAATAAATCCAGATTAACACTAACATTTCAGAGACAGATAACACACTGGAAGGACAAAAGAGTAGAAATGAATCAATTGATGACTACATCAGATATTTTGCAGACAAATCCCTTGAGAACAATTTCTATGAGGAAAAGTCAGAAAAAAAAAATGAAGAAAGCCTCAGTGTCTATGTGAGACACTATCAAACAGGAAAATTTAAGTGTGATCAGATTTCCAGAGCAGGAGGACACACACACACACACACACACACATACACGGGGGGAGGGGCAGAAACACACAGGAAATTGTCAAAGATTTGCTAGTAGAAAACTTTCCTAATGTCATGAAAGACAAAAAAGATACTCACCAAAAAGCTCAATGAACACTAAATTAGATCAAGCCCAAAAGAAAGTCACTAAGACATATAAGAATAAAATTTTCCAAAGCCAAAGAAAGAATCTTGAGAGCAGCTGAGGTGAAATAAAATATTACCTAGAAAGGGGAACAAATAAACCTAAGCTCAGATTTCTTGGCAAAAATCATTCAGGCAAGAAGGAAATTAGATGATATATATAAAATTTTGAGGGGAAAAAAATCAATCATAAATTAGACATCCAGCAAAACTGTAACTCAAATATAATAGCGAAATTAGGACACTTCCATCCTTGGAAGGAAGGTTGGACAATCTACTTCCAAAGAGATTGTTGTTGTTATTTGGTGCCATCAGATCTTCTCCCACTCATAATAACCCTATGCACAGCAGACAAAACACCACCTGGTCCTGCACCAGCTCCACGATCCCTGCTATACTTGAGCCCATCACAGCAACCACTATGTCACTCCATCACTTTGAGGGCCTTCCCCACTTTCATCAACTCTCCACCATACCAAGCATTATATCCTTCTCCTGGAAATGCTCCCTTCTCACAACATGACTAAAGTCAGTAACACGAAGTCTGGTCATTCTTGCTTCCAAGGAGCATTCCAGCTGCACTTCCTCCAGGACAGATTTGTTAGTTCTTTTATCAGTCCATGGTACTTTCAGCATTCTTCTCCAGCACCCTATCTCCAACTCATTGATGTTTCTTCAGTCTTCTTTATTTATTGTCCAGCTATCACATGCATATGAGGCCATTGAAAACACCACGATTTGTGTCAGGTGCACCTTAGTCCTCAAAGAGACATCTTTTCTCTTCAGCACTTGAAAGAGGTCCTCTACAGCTGACTTGCCCAGTGCTGTACACTGTACTTGACTGTTAACCAGGAGGCTGGCAGTTCAAACCCACCAGCCACTCCTTGGAAGGAAGTTTGGGCAATCTACTTCTGTAGTGATATCACCTCAGAAATCCAAGGAGAAGTCACTATGAGTCAGGTCTGACTCAACAGCACATAATAAAAACAAAAGTCATCTGATATGCTGACTGCTGCCTCCATTGGCATCAAGTGTAGAACCAAGCAATGTGAAGTCTTTGACAACTTCAATCTTTTCTCCATTTATGGTGATGCTGTTTATCGGTCCAGTTGTGAGAATTTTTGGTTTCTTTATGCTGAAATGTAATCCATACTGCAGACTGTAGTCTTCAATCTTCATCAGTAAGTACTTCAAGTCATCCTCATTTTCAGCAAGCAAAGCTGTGTCATCAGAGTACCGCAGGTTGTTAATGAGCCTTCCTCCAATCCTGATCCCATGTTCTTCTTATAGTCCAGCTTCTTGGATTATTTGCTCAGCATATAGATTGAATAAGTATGGTGAAAGGATACAACCCTGACATACTCCCTTCTTAATTTTAAACCATGCATTCTCCCCTTGTTCTGTTCAAATGACAGCCTTCTTGTCTATGTACAGGTTCCTCATAAGTACAATGAAGTATTCTGGAATTACCATTATTCTCAATGTTATACACAATTTTTTATGATCCACACAATCAAATGCTTTAGCATAGTCAATAAAACACAAGTAAACATCTTTCTGGTATTCTTTGCTTTGAGCCAAGATGTATCTGACATCAGCAATGATATGCCTCATTCCACATCCTCTTCTGAATCCAGCCTGCACCTCTGAAAGTTCTCCATCAATATACTGCTGCAACCAATTTTGAATTATCTTCAGTAAGATTTCACTTGCATGCAAAAGTAATGATACTGTTTGATAATTTCCAAATTCTGTGGGATCACCTCTCTTTGGAATGGGTACAAATATGTATCTCTTCCAGTCATTTTACCAGGTAGCTGTCTTCCAAATATCTTGGCATAACTGAGTGAGTACCTCCAGTGGGGCATCTGTTTGTTTAAACATCTCAGTGGGTATTCTGTCAATTCCTGGAGCCTTGTTCTTGGTCAATTCCTTCAGTGCAGTTTTGACTTTTTCCTTCAATACCATTGGTTCTTGATCATATGGCACCTCCTGAAATGGATGAACATTTACCTGTTCTTTTTGGTATAGTGACTCTGTGTATTCCTTCCATCTTCTTTTGATGTTTCCTGCATCAGTCAGTATTTTGACCTTAGAATTTTTCAATATTCAACTCTAGGCTTAAAGCTTTTCCTCAGTTCTTTCAGCTTGAGAAATGCTGAGCATGTTCTTCCCTTTTGGTTATCTAACTCCAGGTCTTTGCACATTTCATTATGGTAATTGACTTTGTCTGCTGGTGCTACTCCTTAAAATCTTTTGTTTAGCTCTTTTATCTTGTCATTTCTTCCATTTGTTTTAGCTACTCTTCATTTAAGGGCAAGTTTCAGAGTCTCTTTTGACATCCATTTTGGTCTTTTCTTCTTTTTTCATATTTTTAATGATTTATTTCTTTCTTCATGGATGATGTTCTTGATGTCATCCCACAATTATTCTGGTTTTCAGTCATTGGTGTTCAATGGATCAAATCTATTATTTAGATGGTCTCTAAATTCAGGAGGGATATATTCCAGGTAATATATTGGCAAGGTCAAATTTTCCAACTACCAGTGATTCTTCTTTTTTCCAACTTTTGCATTCCAGTCACTGGTGATAATTAACACATTTTAATTGCATGTTTGGTCAATTTCAGACTGCAGAAGTTGATTAAAAATATCTTCAATTTCCTCATCTTTTGCTTTGGTGGTCGGTGCATAAATTTGAATAATAGTCATATTAACTGTTCTTCCTTGTAAGTGTATGGATATTATACTATCACTGACAGCATTGTACTTCAGCACAGATCTTGAAACATCCTTTGTGATGATGTCATTACTCTTCAAATTGTCATTCTTGCCATAGTAGATCATTTGTTTATCCGATTCAAAATGGCCAAAAATAGTCCATTTCAGCTCACTAATGCCTAGGTTAGAAATCTTTATGAATCCCATCTTATTTTCTGACAAATTTTCAATTTCCCTAGATGCATGCTTCATATACCCCTTATTTCTATTATTAATGAATGTTTGCAGCTGTTTCTCCTCAATTTGAGTCATGCCATGTTAGCAAACAGAGGTCTTGAAAGCTTTACTTTATCTATATCAGTAAAGTTGGTCCTACTGTGATGATGCAGCTCTTTCCTAGCTATATTTTGAAAGCCTTCTGACCTAAGGGGAACATTCATCTGTACTGTATCAGATAATGTTTCTGGGCTTTTCATAAAGTTGTACAATAATGTATCAGACAGGTTTCTCCACTATTCGTAAGGCTTTCCATGGTGAATTTTTTGAGAAATGGATGGCCTCTTCCTTCTTCCTAGTCTGTCTCAGTCTGTAAGCTGCATTGAAACCTGGGTACCACATGCAACCGTGTTGGCACTTGAAACACCAGTGGCACAGCCTCAAGCCTAACAGCAACATTCAAGCCATGATAGTACAACAAACTGACAGATAAGTTTGTCTCTCTTAGCTGTTCAAAACTTTTCTGCCCTCCCCTTATCTGGATCCCTGGCACTGCTCTGCTTTATCAAACCCCTGGCTTCTCTTTCCCCCACTTTCTTGGCTAGTGGGGGGGGCTGGGTCCCTCCCCTTACCTGGATCCCTGGCTGTTGCTCTATTCAGTCACCCCTCTGGCTTCACTTTTCCTCACTTTCCTGGCTTTGAGATTGGGGCTTGGTTTCTTCCTTTTACCTGGATTCCTGGCTGCTGCTCTACTCTGTCATACCCTCTGGTTCCTTTTTCCCCTGCTTTCCTGGTTGGTCTTCATAGTGATACCACCTCAGAAACTAAAGGAGGGGTCACTATGAGTCAGTTTTGGTTACACAGAAAGTAATGAAACATGTAAAAAAAAAAAAAAAAAAAACAAGCTTAGAGTAAATGCTAAAGGGAGTCCTTTGGGCAGGGAACCAACAATGAAAGACAACATCTTGAGATTAATACACATGAAAATCTACCCAGAAGAAAATTCTCCAAAATAAAATAAATTTACAAAGCTGACAATAGGGAACAAGGGTCATCAATTTGTTAACAATGACACTACAAATCAAAAAGAGGGACTAAATGGTATAATTAGAGAATTTTCGAATGAAGAGGAAATCAGGATACTATTGAAACAGAACAGACAGTTTTAAACTTAGGAAGATAAAAATAAATTACAAGGGTAACAACAAAGAAAATTAATAAACCTTCCAACCAAAGTGAGAAAGAGAAAATCATAAGGGCTTAGTAAACACAAAATCAGCAACACTGAAGAAAATGAAAATAAATTATGATAATAAAATGAACTCAGGGCAGGAAAATATGTGGAACAAAGAAATTAACACCACAATAAAAAATACAAAAGAATGACAGCAGTAAATTCATTCCTATCAATAATTACACTGACTGTAAATAGATTAAATGTACCAGTCAAGAGAAACCTGCAGAATAAATAAGAACTCATCATTAAGCCATCTACAAGAGACTCACCCCAGACACACACACCAACAAAAAATTAATTAATTAAAAATCAAATGGTGGAAAAATATCAAGCAAATATCAACCAAAAAAGAGCAAGGGTAGCAATATTAACTTCTGATCAAATAAACTTCAAGGGAAAAAAAAAAAAAAAACAGGATAAGGGAAAAGCAACCAAATCCAGTGCTATCAAGTTGATTCTGACTCTTAGAGACCATATGGGACAGAGTAGAACTGTCACATAGGGTTTCCAGCACTGTAAATCTTTATGAAAACAGATTACCTCATCTTTCTCTTGCAGAGCAGCTGCTGGGTTAAAACAATTCATCTTTGGGATGACAGCTGAATGGTTAAATCAGTACACTACCAGGCCTCCTTAGAGACAAGGAAGGACATTATGTAGTGATTAAAGAGTTAATCCAGCAATAGGACATAAGCATAATAAATATCTAAACACCCAAGGAAATAGCCCCAAAATACATGAAGGTAAATGTTTTGTTTCTCTAGCGCTGCTCTAACAGAAAATACCACACATGGAGATGGCTGGAACACACAGGAGTTTATTGTCTTACAATTTATGAGGTTAGAAGTCCAAGTTGAAAGTGCCAGGCTTCAGGGGTTGGGTTAAAGCCCCTCAACCTTGGGCTTCAGCTCTGCCTCTTGCTCCTGTTTCACTGAAGCTGGAGGCTTTCTTTACTCAGGCAGCTGCTGCCTACTGAGGTTAACAAACCCAAGATCACCAAGTTGAAAAGACACAGTCCCAATATTACCAAACCACATGGCAGGTCATTGATTCATGCCCATTAAGAGACCCACAATCAGCAGATAACATGGCAGGCTGCTAACAATCACTTGGCTACATGCAGGATTCATGGGAGCATTCTGGGAGCAGACTACATCTCTACAGCTGCTAATCCGCTTGTTGTAGCAAATTCCACCTTGGAATTTATTACCAACTGTATCATGGAGAATAACTACAACCAGCTCCCTAGCCACTCAAAATTAGTCCTAGCCAAGTTGACACATTACCTACCAAAGCAACATTAACAGGAAAGAGAAAAAGTCAATTCCACTGGGTACTTCAAAATAATTAAGGGTATATGCACAAAATTTAAAAAAAGAAAAAAAAAAAAAAAACCTCACTGCCATTGAGTTGATTCTGACTCATAGCGACCCTCTCTGGATTTCTGAAGTGGTAAATCTTTACAGAAGCAGATTGCCCAGTCTTTCTTCTGCAGAATGACTGGTGGGTTAAAACCACCAACCTTCTGGTTAGCAGTCAAATGCCTTAGGCACTACGCTACCAGATCTCTGCTGCAAAAAAAAAAACCCTTTAAAGTGTTTGAGAGTAAAGATGTCACTTTAAAAGCTAGGGGGGCCTTTATTTTCAGTAACCTCATATTCACAGGAGAGCTATAAAATGAATAAGGAAGGTTGCAGAAGAATTGATGCATTTTAATTGTGGTATTGGAAAGAATACTGAGTATACTATTGACTGCTAGAAGAATGAACAAGTTTGTTTCAGAGGAAGTACAGTCAAAATGTCCTTGAGAAGCAAGAATTTCCAGATTTTGTCTCTCATACTTTGGTCATGTTGTCAGAAGGGATCCACCTCAGGAGGAAGACATCATGCTGGGTAAAGCAGAACATCAGCAAACAAGAAGAAATCCCTAAGCAAGATGGATTAACACACTGGTTGCAATGATACAGGCTCAAGCACAGCAACAATTGTGAGAATGGTGCAAGACCAAGCACTGTTATGCTTTGTTAGTACATGAGGCCACTACGAGTTTCAATTGACCCGATGGCACCTAATAACAACAACAACAAATTGGTAAGGAAAAAAAAATAAAACTACCTCTATTTGCAGATGATATGATCTTATACATAGAATATCCCAGAATCTAAGCAAGAAAATTGCTGGAATAAATTGAAAGATTCAGTAAGGTGGCTAGATATAAGATCAACATACAAAAATCAGTCAAATTCCTCTATATTAACAAAGAGAATTTTGAAAAGGAAATAAGGAAAAGAGTACCACTTAAAATAGTTACTAAAGGTTAAAATACTTAGAAATAAATATAACCAGTGATACTAAAGACTCACACAAAGAAAACTACAAAATACTACTGCAAGAAACCAAGAAATATCTACATAAATGGAAAAGCATACTAAGCCCATGAATAGAACTTAGCATTGTTAAAATGTCAGTACTAACCAAAGTGATCTATAGAAATAGCACAATCCTGAGCGAGATTCCATCAACATTCATTAAAGAGAAGTAAAAATCAATCACCATCTTTGTATGTAAAAGAAAGAGACAATGGATAAGCAAGGCAATATTGAATAATAAGAAAAAAGTAGTAATCTCACATTTCTCAAACTCAAAATTGACTATACAAGCATGGTAGTCAAAATAACCTGATACTGGTAAGAAAGACACATAGGCCAATGGAACAAAATTGAGGACCAAGAAGTAAATCCATCTACTGATGGACAGCTGATCTTTGGCAAAGTGCAGGAATCCATTTAATGGGGAAAAGACAATGATGGAAAGAAATGGTGCTGGCAAAACTGGCTATCACTTTCCAGAAAAATGAAACAAGATCCACATTTCACCCCATATACTAAAACTAACTCAAGATGGATCAAAGACCTAATATAAAGCTTCAAACTGTAAAGATCATGAAATAAAATATAGGGACAAATTTAGGGTCTCTAGTTCATGGTACTTATATATTATCAAACATAATCAAGAAAGCACAGAGAGCAGAAGACCAACTAGACAACTAGAACTTCCGTTCTCCAAAAGAGTGAAAAGAAAGCCTAAACATTGGGGGAAAAAATTGACAACAACATATCTGACAATGAACTAATCTCTAAAATTTATAGAAAACTTCAATACCTCAACAACAAAAAGACAAACAGCCCTAATAAAAAAATGGGCAGAAGACATGAACAGGCACTTCAGGAAGACACAAAGTCAGATTACTAACACATGAAGAAATGCTCAAGATCTTTAGTCATTCCCACTAGTTTAGCCATGAGAGAGATGCAAATCAAAACAAAAATGAAATATCATCTCACCCTAGAAGTAAGAGTAAATTTCAATAAACAGAAAACAACAAATGCTGGAGAGAATACGGAAAAACTGGAATTCTCAAACACTGCTAGTAGCACAGAGTTCAAAGCACTTGACTGCTAATTGAAAAGTCAGCAGTTCAAACCCACCAGCCGCTCTGCAGAAGGATGAAGGGACAATCTCCTTCTGTAAAGATTTACAACCTTGGAAACCCAGTGGGGGTCCCTATGAGTCAGAAATGACTCAATTGCAGTAAGGTTTTTTTTTTTTTTTTTGTAGGTGGAATGGTAAATAGGTCTGGAAAAATGACATGATGCTCCCTTAAACATTTAGAAATAGTAATACCATTTGATTTAGCAAGCCCAATACTAAATAAATATGAGCTAGTACACAAATAGACATATGCACACCTAGGTTTAGCGCAGCATTATTCACAGTATCAAAGAGATAGAAACAAGTATCCATCAGGGGATGAATGGATAAAAACTATGATATCTATGCACAAGGGATTACTATCTAAGTTAAGGAATATTGGAGAATCTGTCAAACACCTGGAGGATGCTATGAATGAAATATTATAATCACAAAAGGACAACTATTGTATGAGTCCATTGTTACAAAAACATCAAGGCTAAGTTTAAACCCAGAAAGAATGGTTTCTTGATGGTTGCCAAGGATGGAAAGGAAGGGGAATTCACTAACTAGATAATAGGCACATAATAATTTTGGTGGAGGGAAAGGCAATATACAGTAAGGAGATGATTAGGATGATATCACTAAAGCATAGGAAAACAAAGAGATGTGCACCAGAGTTACAGACAAAAAAAAGGAAATATTATTACATACACAATCATGCAATATCAGTCATAACAAACAATAAACTATAAATGGATACATAGGCAGATAAGCAAGCTGAACAGTGAATGGAACTACTTCCATGACTATGTATAGGTTTGGAATAGAATATTTTTACACATATATATATTTTATGTGCTAATATACATACTTGTATGTGCTATTAATATATCCGTAGACATAGTAAAGCAATGAGGGGACAAAGGTATAAAAATTTCTTAGCCATAACCAAACACCCTTAGGTAGTGAAAATGGGTCTTACATACTTCAGACCAAAGTCTTGGGAGATAGCCAACTCAATAAGCCTAACATAGTTTACACAGGCTTGTGAGTGGCCATATAAAGTGAACTGTTTGTCTCTCCATATCCAGAGCAAAGAACAGTGAAAAAAACAAAGAAGAATGGAAACAATTGGTCCATAGGATTAATGGACCATGTGAACCACACTATGCAGAGACCAAAGAAACTGGAGGATGCTGGCTAACACCACTGAGTGCTCTGATCAGGATCACAAAAGAAAATCCTGTATAGAGTGGGAAACAATGTGGAACAAAATTCAAACTCATAAAAATAAATAAATAAATAGGACTATACTTACTGGTCTGATAGAAACTGGTGGAACCCCTGAGAATATGGTCCTTGTAACCTTTAGGCTTGGAACTGAACTCACCCTACTGACTGACTTTCAGCCAAGCAATACTTAATAAAATGCATTGCTGTCGAGTTGGATCCAACTCATATCAACCCCTCCTTGGCTTTCCAAGGTCCAACCTTCCTTCAGTGGTGTAGCTTGTGAGTTTGAACCTCCAGCCTTCTGGTAAGCAGCCAAATGCCTTAGGCACTATGCCACCAGAGTTCCCCAGCCAAGCAATAAACCTATAAAGTGAACAGCCCTAGAGATGCACACACTCCTTAGAAAAAAATGGCCATATTAGATTAAAAAGAATATCTTTTGCCCAGGGATAAATTTCAGGAGGCATAAAAATGTAGGAAAGAAGGAAAAATGGAGATGGGAAAAAAACAGGGAAGTATTGGGAATAATGATGTTGTGGGGTTTGCAATCAATGTCACTAAACAAAATGTATATGAATTGTTGAATTGAAAATAAATCTGTTCTGTAAACATTACTCAGATCACAATAAAAAACATTTTTTAAAAAAAGAAATTATTATGATTAATTTGAGAAAGCATATAGTTTAAATAGTGGACAATATGCATTGGCCACCATTTTGCTTATTGAAAAGACTCAAAAAGCTAGGATTTATAATCTGAGTTCTTAATCATCTAGATGCAGAGATGCAAAGTGTTCTCATGTATTCTTATGGAAACTCTCTTCTAGTAGATAACATTAAAAATGCTTTCAATCCAGCAAGTTTGGCAGAAAATGTAGTTTTCTCATGGCCATTTTCTGCAAATACTTAAGGCAAGTGAAGTTTTGTGAAATCTTTTTCTTAATCTAGAGAAATGCCAGACACAGCACACCATATTGCATATATAAACATCTCATAATCCAGTTATTTTGTCTTTTGTCTTTATTTTCTAACAGGAAAATTGCCTGCACAATCATCAAGTCTTTATCAGCCCTAAAGGCCAGGGAGAATCTTATGAATAGCAGAAAAACACTGTCTGATACATTACTGTGCAACTTTATGAATAGTCCAGAAACATTGTCCATTACAGAGGCAGAAGATGAGTCACTTAGCTTAGAAACCTCTCAAAGTAGGAATGGGCAAGAGCTGCATTATCAGAGTAAAATCAGGTCTACTCATATGGATAAGGTTAAGCTTTCCAGACCTCCATTTGCTGATGTAGCAGCATTCAAATTAAGGAGAAAGAGAAGCACGCATCCATTAATAATCAGAACATGGAATGTA
>NW_006921773.1:2584477-2585171 GCF_000298275.1 Orycteropus afer afer | reverse complement strand
GCCAGGAGCTGATTGTGGAACAGACCATCAACTGTTCATATGCAAGTTCAACTTGAAGTTAAAGATAATTAAAATAAGTTCAAGAGAGCCAAAGTATGATCTTGAATATATCCCTCCTGAATTTAGAGATCATCTAAAGAATAGATTTGATGCATTGAACACCAATGCCTGGAAACCAGATGAATTGTGAAATGGCATCAAGAGCACCATCCATGAAGAAAGCAAGGGTCACTAAAAAAACAACAAAAGAAGAGAAGAACAAAATGGATGACAGAAGAGACTGTGAAACTTGCCCTTGAATGGAGAGTAGCTAAAGCAAATGGAAGAAATGACAAGATAAAAGAATTGAACCAAAGATTTCAAAGAGCAGCTAGAGAAGACAAAGATAATTACTATAATGAAATGGGCAAAGACCTGGAGTTAGAAAACCAAAAGAGAAGGATACACTTAGCATTTCTCAAACTGAAAGAATTGAGGAAAAAAATTAAGCCTCGAGTTGCAATATTGAAAGATACTAAGGGCAAAATATTGAATAATGCAGGGAACATCAAAAGAAGATGGCAGGAATATGCAGAGTCACTGTATCAAAAAGAACTGGTCGATCTTCATCCTTTTCAGGAAGTGACATATGATCTAGAATCAATGGTACTGAAGGAGGAAATCAAAGCTGCAATGAAGGAATTGGCGAAGAAAA
>NW_006921773.1:2582168-2583981 GCF_000298275.1 Orycteropus afer afer | reverse complement strand
GACAAATTATGGATAACATTGAGGAGAATGGGAATTCTCGAACACTTGATTGTACTCATGAGGAACCTGTACCTTGACCAGGAGGTTGTCATTTGGAATGGAACAAGGGGACACTGCATGTTTAAAATCAGGAAGGGAGTGCATCAGGGTTGTATAATTTTCCCATACTTAGTCAATCTATATGCTGAGCAAATAATCTGAGAAGTTGGACTATATGAAGAGTAGTGTGGCATCAGAATTGGAGGAAGAATCATTAACAACCTGAGATACGCTGATGATACAATTTTGCTTGCTGAAAGTGAGGACGACTTGAGGCACTTACTGATGAAGATTGACGAACACAGTCTGCAGCATGGATTGCACCTCAATATAAAGAAGACAACATATTCTCACAACTGGACCAATAAGCAGCATCATGATAAATGGAGAAAAGATTGAGGTTGTCAAAGAATTCATGTTGCTTGGTTCTACAATTGAGGTCACTGGGAGCAGCAGTCAGGACATTAGACGACTTGTAGCACTGGGCAGGTCGGCTGCAAAAGAACTCTGTCAAATACTGAGGAGCAAGGATGTCTCCTTGAAGATTAAGGTGTGCCTGACATAGGCCATGATATTTCCAATTGCCTCATATGCACGTGGGAGCTGGACAATGAATAAGGAAGACCAAAGAAGAGTTGATGCTTTTGGGTTTTGGTGCTGGTGAAGAATGCTAAAGGTAACATGGACTGTCAAAAGAACTGACAGAGTTGTCCTGGAGGAAGTGCAGCCTAGATGCTACTTTGAAGCGAGGACAGCCAGACTTTGTCTAATCTACTTTGGTCATGTTGTCAGAGGGGACCATTCCCTGGAGAAGGATGTCATGCTTGCTAGATGGAGGGAGGGTCGATGAAACAGGGGAAGGCCTTTGACTAGATGGATTGACACGGTAGCTGAGACAATGGGCTCAAGTATAGCAAGAATCATGGAGCTGGTGCGGGATCGGGCAGTCTTTCGTTCTGCTGTGCATGGGGTCGCTATGAGTCGGAAGCGACTTGACGGCACCTAACAATGACAAAGGCCAAACTGTATAAAAACAGAGCTGTAACATTTTGAGACACATAGCTGCCATTTTTATGTGGTTCCAGTCTATGGAATAATTCTTTCATATGAGGACACACTCTTCTCATAAATTCATTTACAAGAGATTATGGATGTAAGTCAGACTCTCTTTTATGATCTCCCCTAGCTATTTGCCAAAGATAGGAAAGACTTCGTGAATTTATTTTACTATTGGCTCAGAAAGTTGTTCATCTGCTTTTGATATTGCCCTCCATCAAAACTGTAAAAGCTTGAGCTATGGAGATACTAATAAGAAGATAATTCTTCCAGGAATAAAAGTAAAGTTTTCTTTGAATGGTGTATTTTAACATCTGGTATTGTTTCTTGATACCACGCTCCATCAAGTTCCATAGGAGAACACTTTGTCACTTTTAGAACAATTTTTATTAAATTATACTTCAGCAAAATGTTTTGCTGCTGGGGAAGAAAATTCTCATAAAATAAGAGAAAGAAAAAAAAGACACAGCAAATTTAATGTTGTCTCAAAATTTGATTCTTCTTATCTTAAACAAAATTCAGGGTCCAGGGCTCTCTTTCCCATATTAATTCTCTTTCTCTTTCTTTTTTTTTTTTTTTTTTTTTTTTGTTCTTTTTTCTCTCTAGATTTACAGAGTAAATTCTCCTGTGTGTAACAACTTTCATGTTCCCCAACTCAGTGGGAATTTCTCTCTCCTGATTCTACATAATCTTTTGGTAGCATTCAAAGCTACCATTC
>NW_006921773.1:2563958-2582008 GCF_000298275.1 Orycteropus afer afer | reverse complement strand
AAAAGTGAGAAATGTGCAAAGCTCAGTTGTAGATTCTTTTGTTGCTTCTCACAACACAGTCTCTCTCATCAAGTAGTCTGAATTTTTATCTAAGCTTTTTGCTCAGATTATTTTCTGACTGGAGTTTATACCTTGCTTCTAGGCCCTCCTAATTTATCCTAATTTCCAACTCTAGTTTTCCAGGTTAATATGAATATTTCAAGCTTAATTATATTTTAAAAATGTATTCGTCTCTTAATTATTTACAGTAAATGGCTTATCATGCCCTTAGAGTTAGAGAAAGAAATGGATGCTTCCAAGTTTCCTTCAACCTCAACTCTTCTTCGTTACATAGTATGGTAGTTATGTTTATATGTCAACTTGGCTGGGCCTGATTGAGTGGCTGGGCAGCTGGTGGTAGTTATTCCTCATGATAAGTGTGTTGGACTGGGATCTCTAGAGAAACAAAAAATAGTAATGCTTATATATATGTATGTTGTTGTTGTTGTTGTTATGTGCCATCGAGTCGGCCCCAACTCATAGCGACCCCTCCTTGGGTTTCCGAGGCAGTATCACTATGGAAGTAGGATTGCCCAACCTTCCTTCCGAGGAGTGGCTGGTGGGTTTGAACCGCCAGCATTCTGGTTAGCAGTCAAGTGCTTTTAGCCACTATGCTACCAGAGCTCCTATATATATGTATATATAGAGAGAAATTTATCTTAGGAAAATGACTCACACACTTATAGAAGCTGGCAAGTCCAAAGTTCCTGGATCAAACATCAAGCTGGAGGCTTTTCTTGGCTTTTGAAACCACAGGGGCTGAGGAGCTTAAGGCTGGCAGGGAGTACACAGACTGTTGACTCCAACAAATGACGAATCCAAGATCTCCAGGCCAAATGGTGGACTGTTCACTCATGGACAGTTGTAGGCAGCACAACAGAATCCCGATCCACAGAAGAATATCTCTCTTCTCAGGATGTCCTTGGATATATTGCAAGCAGGCCACACCCCTAGAGAAACTCCCTTTCAACAAATTGGCCACTCAGAACATAGTCATCTGATCCCATCATGGGAACAACCACACCACAACAGCTCAAACCACACAGAATTGTGTCCAGCCAAGTTGACACACAGCTCCAACTATCACAATGAGACTGACAATTATCTCCATGGTGGGCTCTACCACAAGAAGCTGAGTAGCTGCCTTTGGGATGTGGTCTGCTTCCTATATATAAGGAGAAGCTTTGAGAATGGTCTCTAGCTTATGCTTGGACCCTGCATGCAGCCGTGTCATTGTTCAGCAGCCTGCAGTGCTCTGCTGACTTTGGGACTTACAATGGACTTAAGTTAATGGCCTGCCATGTGGTTTGGTAACATCAGGACTGTGTCTTTTTACTTGTCTAACTCAGCTTCTCAGCCTCAGTAGCCAGCAGCTGTCTGAGTGAAGAAAGCCTCTAGATCCAGTGGGCCAGGAGTAGGAGGCAGAGGTGGACCTCAAGGTTGATGGGCTTTCACCCAGACCCTGGAGCCTGGCACTTTGAACTTGCACTTAAAACCTCCAAACTGTAATAGAATAAACTCCTGTTTGTTAAGGATATCCTATTTGTGGTATACTCTTCTCAGAGCAGCACTAGGTAACCAGAACACATAGAAACCTCTGTTAAGCAAAACAGTACCTAAATTCAACAATACAGAAAGTAACAAATGTTAGCAAGGATGTAGAGTAATTGGGACTCCCACACACTGCTGGTGGGACTGTAAAATGATTCAACTACAGTGGAAAGCAGTATGGTGATTCCTTAAAAAGTTGGAATGAGAAATACCATTTGATCCAGCAATCCCTTTACTAGGCATATGTCCTAAAGAAGTGAGAGCCAGGAAAAGAACAGACATATGCACACCCATGTTCATTGCAGCACTATTTACAATAGCAAAAAGATGGAAACAACCTATGTGCCCATCAACAGAAGAATGGATAACCCAACTATGGTACTTATACACAATGGAATACTATGCAACCCCAAAGAATCTCGTAGAATCTACAAAGCATCACATAATGTAGATGAACTTGGAGGACATTATGCTGAGTGAAATAAGTCAATCACAGAAGGTCAAATACAGTAGTTCATTGTTGCAAAAAGTCAAGGAATGGTTTATATATGGAAAGATCATTTCTTTGTTAATTACCATGGGTAGGAGTGGAGGGGAGGGATAGGATAGATAGGTAGAGACAAGGATTGATTTGTATTGATTTAGGTGAAGAGAAGGGCTATCTATGTACCAAATGTGAGTGATCAACAGGGTGGCATTGAGGAAGAGGAAGACATAGAGCTGTCTTTACATGGGAGGTACGGACAACAAAGTTTAATCTTTTTGCACATATAGTACTGTGTTGTCTATGTTGGCAAACATTTATCTATGGGTGGATAGATGGGAGGATAGGTTGAATGATCAGATATGTGCCCATGTCCATGTATAGGGTTAGAAGACAATGTTTCTACAAGCATATTTGTATATGTGCTCTAATAATATCCAGGTATATAGTAGAGCTGACAAGGGACAAGGTTGTGATGACTTCTTGACCACCTCCAGCTACCCAGAGAGAGGAAGTAGTTGGACCTGTGGGCTTGGGACCATGGTTGCAGGGGACATCAAGCTGAAAATGCATAACATACTACACACAAAAATTGTTCTACATCCTCTTTTGGTAAATAGTGACTGGTATCTTAACAGCTTGCAAACCACCATCTAGATGCAACTATGGGTCTCTCCTCATCCAGAGCAAAGAAGAATGAAGAAAGCCAAAGATGCATGGAAACAATTAGTCCAAGGGACAGGTAGACCATGTGATCCTCAGCCTACAAGACCATGATACTAGAAGAACTAGATGGTGCCTGGCTACAGCTGTCACCCACTCAGAGAATAATAGGTATAGGAGATCCTGAATAGAGGGGGAGAACAATGTAGAACAAAACTCAAAATCACAAAAAAGACAAGCTTTGCTGGTCTGATAAACCTTGGTGACATCCTTTACTCTAAGGCCCCTAGCTACCTTTCAGGTCTGGAATTGAACTGACTCTTGTGGCTTCCAGCCAAATGATAGACAGGTATATAGGCTGAACATTTCCATCGAGTAGATACACTATTTGAAGTGATCAGTTATGGGAGAACAGAAGGGCAGCATTTGCACAAGGAGACAGTTCAGGGATGGGAGTGCATGAGAGGGAGAGACACAGGGAAGTAACTACACAGAAGAAGTGGGAAGAGAGCTATTACATTGTGGGGGATTGCACAGTCAATGTCAAAATGCGTATGAACTGCTCCCTGCAAAATGAATTTGCTCTGTAAACATTCACCCAAATCACAATACCAAAAAATAAATAAATAAATAAAGTGAAATAGCTGGTTTATAATTCTGTGCTTATTCAGTTTTACTAAAAAAGACAACTCATTTTCAAATTTGTTTGCTCAAGTTATACTCCTATAAACAGCAAATGAAAGATCATCCTGCTCTATATACTTACTAGCACTCAGTATAGCTCTACTTCTTAATTTTTGACCATCTGGAATGAAATTATATTTTCCTTTGCTTTAATGGCATCTGCTTGATGAATGATGAGGTTGTACAACCTTGCAAAACTTTATGGATTATATGTATTTCTTTGCTTGTGAAGTGGCACTTCACATTTAGGAGATCATCTTCCTCATAAATTGTCTTTTTGTTTAATTTTAAGATTTTCTTTCTCTATTTTGAATATAACATTGTTGATTGGATGATAAAAATACCATTTCTCATTTAATGATTTATCTTTTTAGTCACTGTAAATTGTTTTGTTTTTTGACAGAGAATAAAGTTTAATTTTGTTCAGTTGATAAATGCACTGCCATTGAGTCAATTCCAACTCATAGAGACCCCCACAAAGTTCCCAAGGCTGTAAATATTTGCAGAAGCAGACTGCCTCATCTTTCTCCTGCTCAGGCCAAGCTTTTGTTTAGCATCCCAATGCCATAATCACAGTGCCAGCAGAGTTGTCTAGTCAGCTACAATGCATAGAGACCCTAAGTACAACAGAACAGAATACTGCCTAGCCATTCACCATCCTCACACTCCTTGCTGTGCTAAGATCATCATTGCAGCCACTATGTCAATCCATCTTGTTGAGGGTCTTCCACTTCTTCACTGACCCTCTACTTTACCAAGCATGCTACCCTTCTCCAGGGAATGGTCCCTTCTGACAACATGAACAAACCATTCTTGGTTCCAAGGACCATTCTGGCTGCACTTCTTCCAGGACAGATGTTTGTTCTTTTGGCAGTCCATGGTATTTCCAGTATCCTCTGCCAACACCACAATCAAAGGCATTATTTTTTACTTCGGTGTTCCTTACTCATTGTCCAGCTTACACAAGCATATGTAGTGATTGAAAATACCATGGCTTGGGTTATGCAGACTTTATTCTTCAAAGTGACCTCTATGCTCTTCAACACTTTAAAGAGGTCTTTTGCAGGAGATTTTTCTAGTGCAGTTTATTGTCTGATACCTTGACAGCTACTTCCATGGGTGTTTTTGTGGATCCAAGTAAAATGAAATTCCTGACAACGTCAGTCATTCCTCCATTTATCATAATGTTGTTTACTGGTCCATTTTTAGGATTTTTGTTTTCTTTATTTTCACATGTAATCCATACTTAAGACTGTGGTCTTTGATTTTCATGTCATCTTCACTTTCAGCAAGCAAGGTTGTGTCATTTGTATATCGTAATTTGTCAATGACTCTTCCTTTAATTCTGATGTTGCATTCTTCTTCATATAGTCTGGCTTCTCAGATTATTTGCTTAGCATAGATCTTGAATAAATATGATGAAAGGGCACAACCCACTAATACACCTTTCCTGATTTTATACCATGTAGTATCCTCTTATTCTGTTTGAACAATAGCCTCCTTGTTTATGAACACATTCCTCCAAAGCACAACTAAGTGTCTAGAATTCCCATTTCACAACATTATTTGTGTGATCTACAACATAGGTTCTTTTATTGATTAATACCAAATGGTGTCAATACCAAAACATCTTTTTTATATTATTTGTTTTCAACCAAGATCCATCTGACATCAGCAGTGATATCCCTCATTCCAAATCCTCTTCTGAATTCAACTTGTGTTTCTGGAAGTTACTTGTCTATATATTTCTATAACCATTTTGAATTATCTTCAGCAAGATTTTACTTATGTGTGATATTAATGATAATGTTTGATAATTTCTACATTTTGTTGGATCACTTTTCTTTGGAATGGGCACAAATATTCATCTCTCCCAGTCAATTGGCCAAATAGGGGTCTTCCAAATTTCTTGGCATAAATGAGTAAGTGCCTCCAGCACTACATCCATTTGTTTAAACATCATTCAATCAATTCTTGGACACTTGTTTTTCATCAGTCTTTCAGTGCAGCTTGGACTTCTTCCATGAATACCATTGTTTCTTGCTTATATGCCTTCTGAAATAGACATTGATTGACTTTTTTTATAAGTGACTCTCTGTATTCATTTCACCTTCTTTTGATGCTTCCTGCATCATTCAATATTATGCCAACAGAATCTTTCAATACTCCAACTCGAGGCTTGAATTTTGTCTTCAGTTCTTTTATCGTGTGAAATGCTGACCATCCTCTTCCCTTTTGCTTTTCTAACTCCAGGTCTTTGCACATTTCATTATAAAACTATACTTTGTCTTCTCAAGCTCCCCTTTATATCTTCTGTTCAGTGATTTTATTTCAGCATTTCTGCCATTTGCTTTAGCTATCCAGTGTTCAAGAGCAAGTTTCACATTCTCTTCTCACACCTATTATCTTTTTCTTTCCCCTATCTTTTAATGACCATTTCCTTTCTTCTATATGATGCTTTTGATGTCATCTCCCAACTCATGTGGTCTTCTGTCACCAGTGTTAATTATGTGAAATTTATTTTTCTGATTGTCTCTAAATTCAGGTCAGATATAATTAAGATCATATTTTGGCTCTCCTGGACTTATTTCAATTTTCTTCAGTCTCAATGTGTGTATGAGCAATTAATAGTCTGTTCCACAGTCAGTTCCTGGCCTTGTTTTAACTGATAATATTGAGCTTTCCCATCTACTTCTTCTACAGATGCAGTCAGTCTGATTTCTGTGTTTTGCATCTGGCGAGGTTCATGTGTATAGCCAATGCTTATGTTGTTGGAAAAAATATATGCAATGAGTAAGTCTTTGGTCTTGCAAAATTCTATCGTGATGTCTAGTGTCATTTCTATCACTGAAGACATATATTCCAACTACCAATGATTCTTTTTCATTTTCAACTTTTGCATTTCAGTTACCAATAATTATCAGTACCTCTTGATTGCATGTTGGATCAATGTCAGATGGCAGAAGTTGGTAAAAATCTTCAATTTCTTCATCATTTGCTTTGGTGATTGGTGTGTAATTTGATTAATAGTAGTATGAATATGTGTCCCTTGTGGATATATGGATATTTTCCTATTACAGACAACATTGTACCTCAGGACAGATATTGAGATGTTCTTTTTGACAACGAATGCACCATTTCTCTTGAATTTATCACTCTTGCCATAGTAGATCATCTGATTCCGTCGAGTTGGATTCTACTCATAGTGACCTTTCCTTGAGTTTCTGAGTCAGTATCACTATGAAAGTAGATTGCCCAACCTTCCTTCCAAGGAGTGCTGGTGGGTATGAACTGCCAGCCTTCTGGTTAGCAGTCAAAAGCCTTAGGCACTATGCCACCATAGCTACTTCTGGGAGGTATAGCCTCCTAAAATTGCTTTAATTCCTTTGATTCAGCTTTGATAATCTTTATTTATTTCTTTTCCAGATAAATAAACTTATTAAAAACTATGAAGAAATACTGTTGGTATTTGTATTGGAATTGCATTGATTCTACAGTTTAATTTGAAACAACTGTCAAATTTAAAATATTGGAGCCTCCTATTTATAGGTAGAGAATATGCTCTGACGGCCTAGTGCCGAAGGCACTTGATTACTAACCAGAAGGCTGGAAGTTCAAACCCAGCAGCCACTCCTGGGAAGGAAAGTTGGGCAATATACTTCCTTAGTGATATTACCTCAGAACGCAAGGAGGGATCACTATGAGGCAGATCTGACTCAATGGCAATGAGGTTGGGTATTATTTACAGGTATGGTATGTCTATCCATAGTCTTAATGATTTTCATGAGTGGCAGATAGTATTTTTAAAATATATTCCACATATTTTTTTATTGTTTTTATAATTTTTTAAATTGCATATTTTTATTTCGTTGCTCTAGTAATTGACATGTTAAACTTTTATCTTGTCAATTTTAATAATTTTCTCATTTCCTCTAATAATTGGTATATACATTATTGTAAGTTCTGGATAGATCAATGTACTCTTTTTGAATAATCAAAGAATAGAGTCTTTCTTTGTATTTACCTTTCAATTCTTTTTCTTTTATTACTGTACTTATGACCTCCATTACAATAGTAATTGAAGCAATACCATGCATGTGTGTGTGTGTGTGTGTGTGTGTGTTATTTTTGCACCTTATTTCTGAATATTATATTTACTATGGGAGCTCTGATGGCATAGTGCCTAAGGAATTTGACTGCTAACCAAAAGGCTGATGGTTCAAACCCACCAGCCACTCCTCAGAAGGAAGATTAGGCAATCTACTTCCACAGTGATACCACCTCCAAAACTCAAGGATGGGTCGCTATGAGTCAGATGCAACTTGATGGCAGTGCATTGCATTGTTTTGTTGTGTTACTTTTAATGTTCTAAGATTTCTTTTTCCTTTTTTTTTTTTTTTAATACAAATGAATGCTGAATTATTGAAAGCTTTTTTTTTATTCTTTACTATCTAAAAAACAATTTTTATAATTGAATCTTCCTATATGGTAAATGACATTAACAGATGTAATTAGCAACTGAAACAGTCATTCTAAAATAAACTCAACTGGCTAATATTTTTTAATAATATTCATATAAACTTTACTTTATATATATACTTATATATGCAGTCCTCAGTTTACCAAAAAGATCCATTCCTAATTGTGTCTTTAATAACTTGTCAGAGTTTTGAACCAGTTCTACATGAAGAAGTGTCACTGGAACAGATTCAAATTTTTGAAGTTATTGAGAATTGGAATAATAGCCAGAATAAGAAAAATTAGTGGTTGAAGCCTTATTACACACTTAATCTCCTTCTTACAGAAGAAGTACAGTGTATACATTGCATAACAACAAAACCTTTTGCTTTCAGATTTCGGGCACGGTTTTAAGTAGTGTTGCTCTGCTCAAAGACAGTGGTGTCCTGCTCCAACATTGTAGCCCACCAAATGACTTTGAATGTTTGTTGCTCTCCTACACTCCTTCCAATAATCCAGTCTCATGCATCAGAAAGCGAATCTGCCAAATAGTGAAACTTCAGGTCTGTTCCTGTTTTGTTTTGGCAGCCATGACAGACCAGAACTGTATATATATGTATATATGTGTGTGTGAATTGACTTTAATTCCCAATGTATTGTTTGGAATTTCTGCAACAGTGATAGTGAATAGTTGGCAAGTGTTCCTTCTTTATTCCCTGAATAGAGTGGATAAGATTAGAACCATCTGCTCCTTGAGTGTTTGATGAAACTCTTCTATGAAATACCTTCTGAGTCTGGTGTTAAGCTTGTAAGAGGGTTTGTGACACCCTACAGACATGGTTAGTAAACCTTCTCTTGACATAACAATTGATACATCTTGACTTCCAGGAATGCCAGAGGTTTCATTTTCTACTCTGAAACATAAATGAGCACATGTTAGTGTAGTAATTTAATATTGCCTAAGTCATGCATTTCCCTCTTAATAGCATTACAAGAAGGACAATAGCTTTTTAGTCTGTTGAATTGTGCTGAGAATGACACAAATTGTGGAGTTTATTAATAATTGCCAAGTGTAAGTTATATTTATGATGTTCCAGTCATAATTAACTAACTCTAGACCTAACCTTAATATATATGATAATTTCTACAGTATTAAAAAAAAAAGAATGTTGCTGCTGGTAGATGCTGTCCAGTCAGCTCTGACTCATAGCTACCTTACGTACAACAGAACAAAACCCTCCTCAGTCCTGCCATCCTCACAATATTTTCTATACTTGAGCCCATCATTGCAGCCACTTTATCAATCCATCTCAAAGAGGGTTTTCCTCTTTTTCACTGACCTTCTTACCAGGAAATGGTGCCTTCTGACAATATGACCAAAGTAGGTGAGAGGGTCTGGCCATTCTCTGTTCCAAGAGGCATTCTAGCTGCACTTCTTTCAGGACAGATTTGTTCATTCTTCTGGAGAACAAGAATAAGGTATTTTTCTATTGTAAAAGTAGAATCTGGTTAATGCAATCTTTTGTAATATAATTTTTAAAGTAAATATAATGATTAGTTAAAATTATATTAAAAACTGAGTGTTTCTAATTACTTTTGTCCTAGTCGTTATGTTTTCTGAGTTTCAAAACATGATTGTGATTAGTCAGACTAATAGAAAAATTAATTTAGTGTCCACTCATGTTTTTACTAACAATTCTATGTTATTTTGATAGGCACATATTGTGTCTCTATCATTTAAGATTTATTTTTCCTCACTTATTTGTCAGTTAAAATGATTGATAATTGGAGATTATCAATATGGGTAAGATGATATAAGGCATGTGTTAGGCTTACCATGTCAATTTTCCTTCCATTTTGAACATAGAAGACAGAGAAGACAGATTTCAGGGTATAAAAATTTAGAACACACACACAAAAAAATGTCAAGCATAGCAGAGCTTCAAATATCTTGTGCTTTCTTAATGAGAACATTTTTAACACGTCTAGGAGCTCTGGTAGCATAGTACCTAAGGCACTTGACTGCTAATCAGAAGGCTGATGGTTCAAACCCACCAGCCACTCGTCAGAAAGCAGATGGGGCAATCTACTTCTGTAGTGATACTGCCTCGGAAACCCAAGGAGGGGTCACTATGAGTCGGGTCCAACTCATCAGCACATAACAACAACAACAGCAATGAATTTTTAGGGAGTTCTGATGGTGCAGTGGTTAAAGCATTTTGCAGCAAACCAAAAAGTTGGTAATTCCAGCCCATAAGCCACTCTGTGGGAGAAAGATTAGGCAGTCTACTTCTTTAAAGATTTACACACTTGGAAATCAAATGGGGAAGTTCTACCCTATCCTGTAGGATTGATATCATTTGGATTTGATTAAGGCCAGTGAGTTTTGGTTTATTGAATTTTTGAGAGTTATAAAATCTATTACCATTTCCTCTTGAATTAATTTACTAATATATGTTTATCTGGAAATGTAATTCTTCTGTTTATTTTCAAATCCATCAGAATAAAATACCTAATAATTATCTTTTATATCTCTGCTATATCTGTAATTATGTCTCTTTTAACATTCTTATAGTGTTATTTGTTTCTCTAGCTCTTTTTGATTAATTTTGCTTCATATGAGCTTTCTTTAGTCTTCTTAAACAACTATTAGTTTCATTAAACCTTTTTTCTTATCTATTTTATTTATTTCTATTTTGCGTAAGGCATCTGACTGCTAACCAGAAGGCTGGCAGTTCAAATCCACCAGCCACTCCTCAGAAGGAAGGTAGAGCAATCTACTTTTGTAGTGATACTGCCTCAGAGACCCAAGGAGGGGTCACTACAAGTCGGATCCAACTCGACGACAATGGGTTTGGTTTTGGTTTCTACCTTTTACTTATTTTGGGTAAATTCTACATTTTAGAAGCTAAATTCTTTAGTTGTTAGGACTTCATTTCTAGCATGCATATTTAAGAAGAGCTCCCAGGCAGGAAGCAGGAGCCAGGGCTGACACCCAGAACAGGTAAGGGGAGAGCCAACAGGCAGGAAGTGTGATCCAGGGCCAATGGTGGGAACAAGTAAGTGGAAGGTCAAAAAGTGAGCAGAGCAGTTTGGAACAACTAAAGGAGATGAACTTGTCTGTCAGTTTGTCATACTGTGGTGCCTTGTGTGTTGCTGTGAGACTGGAGGCTGTGCCACTGGTGATTCAAATGCCAGCAAGATTGTCCATGGTAGACAGATTTCAGCAGAGCTTCCAAACTGAGACAGACTCTGAAGAAGGAAGAGGCATCCACTTCTCAAAGAATTGGCCAGAGAAAACTTTATAAATAGCAGTGGAAAATTGTCAGATATATTGCTGGGCAACTTTATGAATAGTCCTGAAACAGAGTCCAATACAGTGCCAGAAGATGAGTCCCTCAGGTTAGAAGACACTCAAAATATGACTGGGAAAGAGCTTTCTCATCAGAGTAGAGCTGATCATAAGGATATGGATAAGTAGAGCTTTCAGGACCTTGATTTGCTGATGTGGCACAATTCAAAATGAGAAGAAACAACCATTAACAATTGGAACACAGAATGTATAAAATAAGAATCTAGGAAAATTAGAAGTTATCAAAAATGCAATGAAATGCATAGAGATTGATATCCTAGGCATTAGTGAGCTGAAATGGACCAGTTTTAGCCATTTTGAATCAGACATCAAAATTATCTACTAGGCCGGGAATCACAATTTGAAGAGGAATAACATGGCATTCAACATCAAAAAGAATGTTTCAAGATCTCTCCTGAAGTACAGTTCTGTCAGTGATAGGAAAATATCCAGATGACTACAAGGAAAGCCAGTTAATAAGACTATTATTCAAATTTACACATCAACCACCAATGCCAAAGATGAGGAAATTGAAGATTTTTACAAACTTCTGCAGTCTGAAATTGACAGAACATGAAATCAAGATGTGCTGATAATCACTGGTGATTGAAATGCAAAAGTGGAAACAAAGAAGAAACCCTGGTAGTTGGGAAATATGGCCTTGGTGATAGAACTCATGCTGGAGATTGTGTGATAGAATTTTGCAAGACCAATGACTTATTCATTGCAAACACCATTTTTCAAAAAGAGAAATGGCAGCTATACACATGGACTTTACCAGATGGTTTGTTGTTGTGTGCCATCGAGTTGCACCCGACTCATAGTGAACCCTCATTGGGTTTCTGGGGCAGTATCACTACAGAAGTAGATTGCCCCATCTTCTTTCTGAGGAGTGGCTGGTGGGTTTGAACCGCCAGCCTTCTGATTAGCAGTCAAGTGCCTTAGGCACTAGGCATTGATTACATTCGTGGCAAGAGGTGATGGAGAAGATTGATACATTCAGCCAAAACAAGGCCAGGAGCTGATTGTGGAAGAGACCATCAATGTTCAATATGCAAGTTTAAGTTGAAGTTGAAGACAATTAAAACAAGTCCATGAAAGCCAAAATATGACATTGAATATGTCCCTTTTGAATTTAGAGACCATCTAAAGAATTGATTTGATGCATTGAACAACAATTACTGAAAACCAGAATTGTTGGATGACATCAAGAATATCATCCATGAAGAAAGTAAAAGGTCATTAAAAAGACAGATGTTCTGGTAACCTAGTGCCATTCTGACAAGAATATACCACAAATGGGATGGCCTTAACAAACAGGAGTTGATTCTCTTATATGTTGGAGGCTTTAAGTCCAAATTCAAAGTGACAGGCTCTAGGGACTGGGTGAAAGCCCCTCAACCTTGGGGTCCAGCTCTGCCTCCTGCTGTCTGCCCACTGGAGCTAGAGATGTTTCTTCACTCAGACAGCTGCTGGCTGCTGAGGCTGAGAAGCACCAAGGTTGACAAAGTAAAAAGGCACAGTTCTGATGTTATAAAACCACATGGCAGTCCATTAACTTAAGTCAATTGTAAGTCCCAAGATTGGCAGAGCACAGCAGGCTGCTGAGCAATGACACAGATACATGCAGGGTCCAAGCATTCCATAAGCTTGAGACTATCCTCAAAGCTTCTCCTTATATAAAGGAAGCAGACCATATCCCAAAGGAAGCTACTCAGCTGATTGTGCTAGATCCCACCATGGAGATGATTGCCAGTCTCATTGTGGGGAATAATTACTACCAGCTGCCCAGCCATTCAACCAGGCCCAGCCAAGTTGACATACAAACTGAACTACCACAACAGGAAAGAAAGAAAAGACTGAAATGGATGTCAGAAGAGACTCTGAATTTTGCCCTTGAATGGAGACAAGCTAAAGTAAATGGAAGAAATGATAAGATAAAAGAGCTGAACAGAAGATTTCAAAGATTAGCTTGAGAAGACAAAGTCAATTACAATGAAATGTGCAAAGACCTGGAGTTAGAAAACCAAAAGGGAAGAACACACTCGGCATTTCTCAAGCTGAAAAACTGAAGAAAAAAAATTAAGCCTCAAGTTAGAATATGGGAAGATTCTATAGGCAATATGTTGAATGATGCAGGAAACATCAAAAGAAGATGGAAGGAATCACAGTCACTGTACCAAAAAGAATTGGTCTATGTTCATCCATATCAGGAAGTAACATATGATCAAGAACCAATGGTATTGAAGGAAGACGTCGAAGCTGCACTGGAGGAAGTGGTGAAAAACAAGTCTCCAGAAATTAATGGAATACCCATTGAAATGTTTCAACAAATGGATGCTGTGTTGTAGGCATTCACTGGGCTATGCCAATATTTGGAAGATAGCTACCTGGCCAACTGAGTGGAAGAGATCCATATTTGTACTCAATCCGAAGAAAGGTTATCCCACAGAATGTGGAAATTATCGAACAATACCATCAATATTGCACACAAGTAAAGTCTTATTGAAATAATTCAAAAACACTTCCAGTACATTTACAGAGAACTTTCAGAAATGCAAGCTGGATTGAGAAGAGGACATGGAGTGAGGGATATCATTGCTGATGTCAGATGGATCTTGGCTGAAAGAAAAGAATATCAGAAATACATTCACTTGTGTTTTATTGATTACACAAAATCATTTGACTGTGAGGATCATAATAAATTATGGATAACATTGAGAAGAATGAGAATTCCAGAACACTTGATTGTACTCATGAGGAACCTGTACATAGACCAGGAGTCTATGATTCGAACAGATCAAGGGGACACTGTATGGTTTAAAATCAGGAAGGAAGTGTGTCAGGGTTTTATCCTTTCATTATACTTACTCAACTAGTCTGCTGAGCAAATAATCTGGTAAACTGGATGATATGAAGAAGAATGTGGCATTCTGAATTGGTGGAAGAATAAATAACAACCTGTGATATGCTGACAACACATCTGTGCTTGCTGAAAGTGAAGATGGCTTGAAGCCCTTACTTATGAAGACTGACAGTCTGCAGTATGTATTATACCTTGATATAAAGAAAACAAAAACCCTCACAACTGGACCAATAAGCAGCATCATGATAAATGGAGAAAAGATTGAAGTTGTAAAAGATTTCATCTTACTTAGTTCTACAATCAACACCAATGGAAAAAAAAAATCAGTCAAGAGATCAGACCATGGGTGTCCTTGGCCAAATTTGCTACAAAAATCTTCTTTCAGAGTTACAATAAGATGGTGGAATAGGCAGAAAGACTACACAGACCGTCTTCAACAAAGAAAAGGAGAACCAGTTAATGCAGATCAGAAGATAATCCTGGACCCTTGAGCCTTAAAGGGAAGGATATAGATGTGGAATAAACTCCAACTAGCAGAAGAATTTGCATGAAAACACCAAAAAAAGTAAATATATGGAGTTGGGGTTTGGCAGCGATCCTGACAGCACAGACAGATTGGATATTGCCAAGTGGTTGTAACACCTAAGAATTAACCTAAAAATTGGCCCTGCTAACCAGGAACTGCAAGGGGAGGACTGCTCTGGTGGCTGTGATATAAAAGGGAAAATAGTGAAGAGGAAGGTGGGGTGAACTGTGGATTTTCTCTGTCTGGAGGGCACAGCCAATTTGCATGTTTACAAGCGGTTTGACCATTTTGGGTATTTAAAGTGACAGAGTTCTCCCAGATTCCAGGGACTTAAGAACAGGCCCCACTTGCCAGAAACCCCAAGGACATTCCAGACCGGGACAACTGGAAAGATGCAACATTCCCCTTGTTAGTCTTATACCCCATACCCTCTTGGTGATTGGAGGTGTGGCTGTCCCTTACTCTCACCCACTTTCAGGGCCAGTAGGAATTCCATCTCAGTCTGTGTGCTAGGATGGAACCTGGGTGCTCTGCCCTAATTTGTTTTGTTTTCTGTTTTTTAATTTGCTTGTTTTTGTCTGTTTTAAAACTATTACTATTATTATTATTATTACATTTGTCCTTTTTACTATTATTCTTTATTCTTCCCTTGCCAGGTTCTAGTTTTCAACTTTTTTTTTTCTTTTCCCTGTTCTTGGTTGCAATTTTTTTTTTTTTTTTTTTTTTTAGTTTATCATGGTTAACCCTGTTCCTTGTTTTCTTTTTGCATCTTTCCTTTTTTTTTTCTTCAATATTCTCTTTCTCTACTTTTCTTCTCTTATCAAATTCCCCCCAGATATTGCAGGGTTTTTTTGTTTTTGTTTTTGTTTTTGTTTTTTATTCTTTTCCTTTTTCCTTTTTTTGATTACTATTCCTGTGTGATTACATGGTGCATTTTTTGTTCATTTGCTTTTACTTTTTTGATTGTTATTTGATTGCTATTTTTGTCTAACTGAGTAGAAGACAGCAACAGTCCCCATAAGACACAGCTACACCCACACTTCCTGCAGCTCCACTTACTGAGTGAAAGCCACCACTTCCTTCTCCACCAAGGGGCCAATGATAAACAACCAGCAAGAAGAGCTTGACTCACCCTTGGCTGTTCTTCACAAACAGTTAACAGAGATCTAAATACAACAGTGTCATAATGTCTCAGAGACAATAGACCATCACAGTCCACACAAAGAAGCAAGATAAAGTGGTAGAAACAAGGGAGCAGGATACAGACCTAGAACACATCCCTGAGAAAGAAGCAGCATTGGAACTCCCTGATAAAGAATTCAGAAGAATCATATTTAGGTATCTTTAAAGGATTGAGATAAAAGTGAAGGAAAACAGACAAAACCCTAGATGAATTTCAGAAGAAAATATAAGAACAAAATGACAAACTAATTAAAAATTAGAAATGATGCTAAATCTACAGATAGAACTACAGATGATCAATAATAAATATTCAGAAATAGTTAACACATAAGAAGAGCAAAGGAATAGAATTGATGCAATGGAAGACAGAATTAATGAGATTGAAGACAAATAAATACCTGAAAATTTCTTCAGAAAGAAGATCTATCAGAAAAAAAATCAAAACAAAAATGAAGAAAACCTAAGGTTCACATGGGATACCATCAAAAAGAATAATCTTTATGTCATTGGAATTCCAGAACAGCAAGAGGAAAATAAAAACACAGAGAAAATTGCCCAAAATTTGTTGAAAGAGAACTTCCCTGATATGATGAAAGATGAGAATGTATCCATCCATGAATTCCAATGAACTCCAAACAGGACAGACCCCAAAAGAATATCACCAACACATATCATCATCAAACTAATCAAAACCAAAGACAAAGACAGAATCCTGAAAGCAACATGGGAAAAATAAAGTTACTTACAAAGGACAACCAGTAAGAATAAGCTCTGATTTCTCAGCAGAAACCATGCAAGTGAGAGGCAATGGGATGGTATACATAAAACACTGAAAGAGAAAAAAATTCAACCAAGATTTGTATACCCAGCAAAATTGTCCCTCAAATATGATGGTGAAATTAAGAGATTTACAGATAACCAGAAGTTAAGGGGATTTGTTAAATCCAGACAAGCCTTATAAGAGATACTAAAGGGAGTCCTTTGAGCAGAGAATCAAAAATCACAAATAACAACCAACCATTAATATACAAGATGACATAACCTAGAAACCACAGCTATGGATATATCCAAAGTAAAATAAGCTTACCAGATTATAAACAGGGAACCAGAGACATTAATTAGAAAGTGAGGACAACTACAAACCAAAAGGAGGGAAAATACTGTATAGGTACAGAACTTCTAAATGTTGAGGAAGTCAAAAGAGTTGCAAGATAGAATAGATTGTTCTAGTCACAGGGAGAAAATTATAAATCACAGGGTAACTTCAAAGAAAAATGATAAACCTTCACATCACAATAAAAAAGTAGGCAAGCACAAATATTCAACAAATACAAAAAAAAAAGAAACAAAGGAAATGATAGCACAATCATAAACATAATGAAGTCTGCACAGAAAATAATATGAAACAGAGAAACCATGAAAAAACACATAAAAAAATAACAGCAACCAATTGATACATGCCAATAATTATACTGCATGTTAATGGATTACATGCACCACTTAAGAGACAGAGAGTTGCACATTGGAAAAGAAAACAACACCCATCAAACAGAAATCAAAGAGACATAAAATTGAAAGACAATAGAAAAAAAATCTACAGAACCAGAACTTGTTTTTTTTTAAAGATCAATAAATTTCACAAAACACTGGCAAATTTAACAAAGGGAAAGAGGGAGAGAATACAAATAACATGAATAAGAAACAAAATGGGTGACATCATAACAGAACTAACTGAAATAAAAAGGATAATATCAGGATACTATGAAGAACTGTACTCCAACAAATTTGAAAATCTGGAAGAAATGAACAGATTTCTAGAATCACACCACTTACCTAAATTAATACAGACTGATGTGGAAAAGTTGAACAGATGCATAACAAAAGAAAAAAAAATGAAAAGTTCATCAAAAAATTAATAACAACAAAAAAGTTCTGGCCTAGACAGTTTCACCAGAGAATTCTACCAAACATTCAGAGAAGAACTGACACCACAACTACGCAAAATATTCCAAAACATAGAAAAGGATGGAATCTTCCTTAACTCATCTTATAAAGCAAGCATAACCTTGATACCCAAACCAGGCAAAGACATCACTCAAAATGAAAACTGCAGACCAATATTCCTCATGAATATAGATGCAAAAATCTTCAAAAAAAATCCTAGCCAATAGACTCCAAAGTCATGTCAAGAAAATCATTCATTATGACCAAGTGGCGTTCATATCATGTATGCAGGGATGGTTCA
>NW_006921773.1:2540227-2563523 GCF_000298275.1 Orycteropus afer afer | reverse complement strand
GCAGGATATAAGATCAACACCCAAAAATCACTTAGATTCCTCTACACCAGCAAAGAGATTGCTGAAAAATAAATAAGGAAATCAATATCATTTACAATAGCTACGAAAAAAATAAAATACTTGGGAATAAATCTTAGCAAGGACACAAAAGACCTTCACAAAGAAAACTATAAACAACTACTTCAAGAAACCATAAGAGATCTACATAAATGGAAGAACATCGCACACTGCCAGATCTCAAAACCTACTATACAGCCACAGTAGTTAAAACTGCATGGTATTGATTTAATGACAGATACACAGACCAATGGAATAGAATTGAAAACCCAGAAATAGTTCCATCAAACTATGATCAGCTGATCTTTGGCAAAGGGCCAAAATCCATTAAATGGGGAAGAGAATGTTTGTTTAATAAATGGTGCTGGCAAAACAGGATATCTATTTGCAGAAAAATGAAACAAGATCTGTACCTCACACCATACACAAAAACTACCTCCAAATGGACCAAAGACTTAAATGTCAAACCTAAAACTATAGAGTTCCTTAGGGAAAAACTAGAGATTAAATTTAGGGGCCCTAATATATGACATAGGAGCTCTGATAGCATAGTGGCCAAAGCACTTGACTGCTAACCAGAAGACTGGTGGTTCAAACCCACCAGTCACTCCTCAGAAGGAAGGTTGGGCAATCCTACTTCCGTAGTGATACTGCCTCGGAAACCCAAGGAGGAGTCGCTATGAGTAGGGGCTGACTCAATGACACATAACAACAACAACAATATATGACATAGGAACTCTGGTAGCATAGTGGCTAAAGCACTTGACTGCTAACCAGAAGGCTAGCAGTTCAAACCCACCAGCCACTCCTCGGAAGGAAGGTTGAGCAATCCTACTTCCATAGTGATACTGCCTCAAAATCCAAGGAGGGGTCGCTATGAGTCGGGGCTGACTTGACGGCACATAACAACAACAACAACAACAAATATATGACATAAATAGACTATTAAGCATAACCCAAAATGCACAACCACCAGAAAATAAACTAGATGAAACTGGATGGGACCTTTTAAAAATTAAATTTTTATGTGGTTCCACAGACCTCTCCAAATGAGTTAAAAAAGAACCTACAGATTGGGAAAAAATGTTTGGTAAGGACATATCTGACAAGGGACTTACCTCTAGAATTTATAGAAAATTCCAACACTTCAATAACAAAAAGACAAATAATCTAATTTAAAAAATGGGCAGAAGACGTGAATAGACACTTCACTAAGGAGGATATGCAGGCAGCCAACAAACATGAAGAAATGCTCACGATTATTAGCTATTAGAGAGATGCAAATCAAAACAACAATGAGATACCATCTTGCTCCAGCACTGGTAGCAAAGTTCAACAAGACAGAAAATAACAAATGCTGGCAAGGAAGTGGAGAGATTGCAACTCTCATACACTGCTGGTGTGACTGTAAAATGGTAAAACCACTGTGGAAAGCAGTATGGTGATTCCTTAAAAAATTAGAATTAGAAATACCATCTGTCCCAGAGGCATTCCATCACTATGTATATATACTAAATAAGTGAAAGACATGACAAGAACAGACATATGCACACCCATGTTCATCGCTGCATTATTTACAATAGTCAAAAGATTGAAACAACTTAGGTGCCCATCAACTGAGGAATGGGTAACCAAACTTTGGTACATACACACAATGGAATACTATGCAACCCTAAAGAATAACCTAGAACCTGCCAAACACCGCATAACTGGATGAACTTGGAGGACATTAGGCTGAGTGAAATAAGTCAATCACAGAAGGACAAATATTTTATTAGTCCATTATCGCAAAAGTCAAAGAAAGATTTAGATATGGAAAGAAATTTTCTTTGTTGGTCACCAGGGGTGGGAAGGGAGGGTAGGGAACACTGTTTGTTAGATAGGTAGAGATAAGTATTGATTTGGGTAAAGAGAAGGGCAATGTACCAAATGTGAGTGATCAACATGATGACATTGAGAAAGAGGAAATCATAGAGAGGTACATGGGAGGTACAGACAACAAATATGGCCCTTTTTGCACATACAATGGTGCATTGTCAGTGAAGGCAAACATGGGTATTTGGGTGATAGATGGGTGGACAGGCTGAACTATTCAGTATGTCTATGTAGCAGGGAGTATAGCCAAGACCATTTATAGGGCTGACAGACAGTGGCCATATAAGTGTACACTTGTATGACCTGAATTCTCAGATGTATAGTAGAGCTGACAATGGATAAGGTTGTAGTCACTTCTTGGTCACAGCCAGCTGCCCAGAGGAACTGAGTAGTTGAACTTGTGGTCTTGAGACCATAGTCAAAGGGTACATCAAGCTCAATTGGCATAACATACTACACAAAACATTGTTCCACCTCCTACTTTGGTGAGTAAAGACAGGAATCTTAAAATTTTGCAAGCCACCATTTAGGTGCAACAATGGGTCTCTCTTCGTCCAGAACAAAGAAGAATGAAGAAAACCAAAGATTCATGGATCAAATTAGTCCTAGCAACTCATATGCCATGTGATCTGCAGCCTGCATGACTATGAGACCAGAAGAACTTGATGGTGCCCGGCCATCGCTGTCAACCGCTCAGAGGGGGATCTATGTAGGAGATCCTGGGTAGACAGGGTGAACAATGTGCAACAAAACTCAAAATCATTTGGGGGAAAAATGGGGGGGGGGACCAGGTTTGCTGGTCCGATAGAGCCTGGTGGAATCACTGAGACTATGGCCTTCAGGTCTGGAATTGAACCCACAGCTGTGGCTTCCAGCCAAACAAAAGACAGGCATAGGAGTGGAACATTTACCTGAGGTAGATACACTCCTTGGAGAGAACAATCATGAGAGAAAGAAGGGCTGTATATGCACAGGGAGACAGCTCAGGGGGCAGGAATGCATGGAGGGATGGACACATGGAAGAGGTGACTGTTGGGAGGAAGTGAGAGGGGAGCTGTTGCACTGTGGTGAATTGTGGTCAATGTCATGAGACAAAGTATTTGTGAACTGCTGTATGGCAAGTGAATTTGCTCTAAATTTTTACCCAAGTCACAATTAAAAAAAAAAAAAAAAAAGACCTCTTTCAAGTGCTAAAATACAAAGATGTCTCTGTGAAGACTACAGTGCACCTGACACAAGCCACAATGTTTTCTATTACCTCATATCCATGTGAGAAGAACAAATAAATCTGTTCTGGAGGAAGTGCAGCCAGAATGCTCCTTGGAAGTGAGAATGGCCAGAGTTCATCTCACCTGCTTTGGTCATGTTATGAGAAGGGACCATTCCTTGGAAAAGGCTATCATGCTTCATAAAGTGGAGGTTCAACTAAGAAAGGAAAGCCCTCAACAAGATGGATTAACATGGTGGCTGCAATGATGTGCTCAGGTATATCTAGGATTGTTTTTGTTTGCACAGGATTGGGCAGTGTTTAGTTCTGCTGTTCAAAGAATTATTATGAGTCAGAAATGACTCGATGGCCCCTAACAACAACAACAATAATTGAGGCTATTCAATTACTTGGGAGTTCTGGTAGTGTAGTGCCTAAGGTACTTGACTGCTAACCAGAAGGCTGGTGGTGCAAAACCGCCAGCCACTCCTCAGAAGGAAGATGGGGCAATCTGCTTTCATAGTGATACTGCCTCAGAAACCCAAAGGGGGTCGCTATGAGTCGGGTCCAACTCAATGGCACATAACAAAAACAACGGCAACATTCAATTACTTTACTTTCTTCCTGAAAAGTATTAGTTTCACTCTACGTATTTTCTTCTAATCTGGATTCCAGTTTGTAAATCTTTCTTAACCTGTTTCTAATGCAATATAAGACCTATTAATTGATTTCTTAGTATTAGTCATTATATATTTTAATTCTAAAATTTATCTTTATTTCTCTTTATAGTTTTCTATGTGATTTTTTATGATTTATTTATTTTCTTTTTAGATAAATGTCTATTGGAAGGTTTTATCAGGGAAAATTATATTTTGATTCACATTTTTTAAGGATTTTTCTGCCTCTATTTGAACTAAATGTTTATAAATATAAAGCACAACAAGAATGATTTACTGTGTGCCAAGCATTCTTCTAAATGACTTGCATGGATTATTTAATTTTCATAATCACTGAAAAAATACATATTATTGCTGGCTTCATTTTACAAAAGAAGAAATTGGTATGTAGACAGATTAAGTAATATGTCCACAGATACACAGGTAAGAAGTGGTGAGAAACTACCAGAGAGGCAGAAAGAAAAAAAAAAAAAAAGATATCAGTTGGAGAAGGTTGTGATCTTCCAGAGAAGATGGTGGTTGGCCTTGAGTTATCGAAATAAAAGTTGTGAGATATAGTCAGACTCTGAATATATTTTGAAGATCTGGTCAATTTGATGTAGGACTGTATGTGGAGTAGAAAGGTATAATAGAAAGCAAAATCATAACTTCATGACTTTTGTATATTGGCAGCTTAACAGATGTTATTGCCAAATACAGAAAGGGAATAACCTTGAGAAGTATTGCTTTGCTGATAAAGGGGAGGCTGAGGAAATCCAGAATTCTATTTTGAACATATTGTGCCTACCAAGGGAGCTCTGGTAGCATAGTGCCTAAGGCATTTGACTGCTAACCAGAAGGCTGGCGGTTCAAACCCACCAGCCACTCCTTGGAAGTAAGGTTGGGCAATCTGCTTTGTAGTGATCCTGCCTTGGCAGCCCAATGAAGGGTCACCATGAATTGGGTCTGACTTGATGGCACATAACAACAACAACAACAACAACAACATGCTTACAAAACCCATTATAAATCCAAATTTGAATCATTAGGCTAAATACACAGGGTGACAGGAAAAGCATTTTGTACTATTGGACCCATAAAACTTTTATTTAGCATTAGTGAAACAGTATGATGGGTCTTATCTTCCAAACTAGAATCTGATTTTGTTTTGTTTTTACATTAGAGGAATTTCTGTCCATTCTGTGTCCTTCAGTAGAGACTGACACACCAAGGGATGCAACACTTTTTAGATATAAAGTAAATTTGGGTATATAACTTTGTTGGAATATAAAGTTGAATGCAGATTCTCTGGTTGGGGTTGCTCATATCAGTAAGTGGGCTACATGAAAACATTTAATTCCCCTTTTGCCATGTCTGTTTTGTTTCCGTTCCCATAGATCTTAAAATTTTTACCATGCAATTTTTTTTATTAATTTCTTTGAATTTCTTTCTGGCTAAGTATTTCTTCGGTGGATCGGGATTCTGTTGTGCTACCTACAACAGTCTGTGAGTGAACAATCCACCATTTGGCCTGGAGATCATGGATTTGTCATTTGTTGGAGTCAACAGCCAGTGTACTGCCTGCCAGCCTTGAGTTTCTCAGTCCCTGCTGTTTCAAGAGTCAGGAAAAGCCACCAGCTTGATTTTTGATCCAGGAACTTTGGACTTGCCAGCTTCTATAAACTTACTGGAGCACTTCTGGTAAGATGGAGGAATAGACAGTCAAGCGACACAGACTCTCTTCAACAAAAAAAAAAAGAAAAAAACAATTGACAGAGTTAGAGAGGATGATCCTGGAACCCTGAGCTTTGAAAGGAACTATACAGAAGTGGATTAGGCACCAAGTAGTGGAAAAACCTGAACAAAAATAGTGAGTACAGAGACAGTCAGAACTGCAGACTGTCAGCTACTCTGATGAGACCAACAGCCTGAATATTTCCAGGGGGTGTTGGGACCTGAGAATTGACCGAAGGATCAGTCCCGGTCACCAGGGGCTGCAGGGACAACTGCTCTTGTGGCCTATGACTAGGAAGGGAAACAGCAAGGAGAGAGACAACCTGAGCTATGGACTTTTTTTGCTGTCCTGAGGGTGCAGCCAGTTTGATTGTTTACACGTGGCAGCCATTTTGGATATATAAAGTGACTGAGGGTGCAGCCATTTTGAATGCTTACAAGCAGTGGCCATTTTGGATATTTAAAGTGACCAAAAAAGGCAAAGGGGATTGGAACAGATTAAGAACTCAGCCACAGGGACCCAGGTGAGGAGAGGGAACCCAGGCCACGCCCCACAAGCAGTGAGGCAGGAAGGCAGGGAGAGGACAGAAAAGGCAAAGGGGACAGGAATAGATCGAGGAGTCAGTAGCAGGGATCCAGGTAAGGGTGGTTGGAGACTAAGGGAGAAAAACTTGTCTGTCGGATTGTCCTACTGTGGTGACGTGTTGCTATGAGTCTTGAAGCTGTGCCACTGGTGTTTCAAACCCAGTGCAGCACACATGGTGCACAGGTATCAGCCTGGCTTGCAGACTGAGACAGACTAGGAAGAAGGAGAAGGCCATCCACTTCTCAAAGAATTGGCCAGGGAAAACCTTATGAATAGCAGAGACACTGTCTGATACATTACTACACAACTCTATGAATAGTCCAGAAATGTTGTCCAATATATAGGAGGAAAATGAGTCACTTAGCTTAGAAAACTCACAAAGTAGGACTAGGGAAGAGCTGCATTATCAAAGTAAAATCAGCCTTACTCATATGGATAAGGTAAAGATTTCAAGACCTCCATTTGCAGACATGGCACCATTCAAATTGAGAAGAAACAGCAGCAAACATATATTAATAATAGGAACATGGAATGTACAAAGTATGAATCTAGGAAAATTGCAAGTTGTCAAAAATGAAATGGAACGCATAAAGATTGATATCCTAGGCATTAGTGAGCTGAAATGGACTGCTTTTGGCCATTATGAATCAGACAACCTTGTGATCTACAATGCCAGGAACAACATTGAAAGAGGAATGATGTGACATTCATCACCACAAAGGATGTTTTGAGATCTGTCCTGAAGTACCATGCTGTCTGTGATAGGAAGATATCCATACTCCTACAAGGAAGACCCATTAATATGACTATTATTCAAATTTATGGACCAACCACCAAAACCAAAGAGGAGAAAACTGAAAATTTTTATAACTCTTGCAGTCTGAAATTGACCAAACATGAAATCAGGGTGTGTTAATTATCACTGGTGATTGGAATGCAAAATTTGGAAACAAAGAAGACTCACTGGTAGTTGGAAAATTTGGCCTTAGTGACAGAAATCATGCTGGAACTTGCATGGTAGAATTTTGCAAGAACAATGAATTGTTCATGGCAAACACCATTGTTCAAGAACACAAACAGAGGCTGTACACGTGGACTTTACCAGATGGAACACACAGGAATCAGATTGACTACATCTGTGGCAAGTGGCGATGGAGAAGCTCAATATCTTCAACCAAAACCAGGCCAGGAGCTGATTATAGAACAGACCATCAACTGTTCATATGCAAGTTCAACTTGAAGTTAAAAACAATTTAAACAAGTCCACGAGAGCCAAAATATGATCTAGAATACATCCCTCCTGAATTTAGAGATCATCCAAAGAATAGATTTGATGCATTGTACACCAATGACCAAAAACCAGAAGAATTGTGGGATGACATCAAGAGCATCATCCATGAAGAAAGCAAGAGGTCACTAAACAGACAACAAAAGAGAAGACCAAAATGGATGACAGGAGAGACTCTGAAACTTGCCCTTTAGCAGAAAGTAGCTAAAGCAAATGGAAGGTATGACAAGATAAAAGAATTGAACTAAAGATTTCAAAAAGCAGCTTGAAAAGACAAAACCAATTACTATAATGAAATGTGCAAAGACCTGGAGTTAGAAAACCAAAAAGGAAGAACACTCTCAGCATTTCTCAAGCTGAAAGCATTCAGGAAAAGATTAAAGCCTCGAGTTGCAATATTGAAAGATTCTAAGAGCAAAATATTGAATGATGCAGGGAACATCAAAAGAAGATGGAAAGAATATGCAGAGTCACTGTGCCAAAAAGAACTGGCCGATCTTCATCCATTTCAGGAGGTGGCATATGATCTAGAACCAATGATACTGAAGGAGGAAGTTGAAGCTGCAATGAAGGAATTGGTGAAAAACAAGGCACTGGGAAATGGCAGAATACCCATCGAGATATTTCAACAAACGGATGCTGCACTGGAGGCACTCACTTGGTTATGCCAAGAGATTTGGAAAACAGCTACCTGGCCAATTGACTGGAAGAGATACATATTTGTACCCATCCCAAAGAAAGGTGACCCCACAGAATGTGGAAATTATCAAACGATATTTTTAATATCTCACACAAGTAAGATCTTACTGAAAATAATTCAAAAACAGTTGTAGCAGTATATTGATAGAGAACTTCCAGAGGTGCAAGCTGGATTCAGAAGAGGATGTGGAACAAGAGATATCATAGCTGCTATCAGATGGATCTTGGCTCAAGGCAAAGAATACCCAAAAGATGTTGACTTGTGTTTTATTGACTATGCAAAGGCATTTGATTGTGTGGATCATGACAAATTATGGATAACATTAAGAAGAATGGGAATTCCCAAGCACTTGATTGTACTCATGTACCTTGACCAGGAGACTGTCTTTCAAATGGAACAAGGGGACTCTGCGTGGTTTAAAATCAGGAAGGGAGTGCATCAGGGTTGTATCCTTTCCCCACACTTATTCAATCTATATACTGAGCAAATAATCTGAGAAGCTGGACTATATGAAGAAAAATGTGGCATCAGGATTGGAGGAAGAATTATTAACATCCTGAGATACATTGATGATACAACTTTGCTTGCTGAAAGTGAGGATGATTTGAGGGACTTACTGATGAAGATTGAGGAACATAGTCTGCAGTATGGATTACATCTCAATATAAAAAAGATAAAAATCCTCACAAGTAGACCAATAAGCAGCATCATGATAAATGGAGAAAAGATTGAGGTTGTCAAAGAATTCACATTGCTTGGTTCTACAGTCAACACTAATGGAAGCAGCAGTCAAGACGTTAGACGACGTGTTGCACTGGGCAGGTCAGTTGTGAAGGAACGGTTTCAAGTTCTGAGGAGCAAGGATGTGTCCTTGAGGAGTAAGGTGCACCTGACACAGTACATGGTATTTCCAATCACCTCGTATGCATGTGAGAGCTGAACAATAAATAAGGAAGACCAAAGAAGAGTTGATGCTTTTGAGTTGTGGTGCTTCCAAAGAATGCTGAAGGTACCATGGACTGACAAAAGAACTAACAGACCTGTCCTGGAGGAAGTGCAGCCGAGATGCTCCTTGGAAGCGAGAATGGCCAGACTTCCTCTCACCTACTTTGGTCATGTTGTCAGAGGGGACAATTCCCTGGAGAAGGATGTCATACTTGGTAAGGTGGAGGGTCAACGAAAGAGGAGAAGGCCTTCGATGAGATGGATTGACTCTATGGCTGCAACAATGGGCTCAAGTATGACAAAGATCGTGGAGCTGGTGCGAGATCAGGTGGTGTTTCTTTCTGCTGCACATGGGGTCGCAATGAGTTGGAAACGACTCCACAGCACCTTACAACAACAACAAGTATTGCCCTTGGTTGCTCTCTGCATGTTGCATTTCAAATAAATTTTAATTAAGAAAAAATGATGGAGTTCATGAAGGGAAGCATTATTTTTCTAGTGTTAAAAATTATGTAAAATTTCCTCAGGCAAAGGAGATTCAGTGAAGAGTTTTTTCACAAGTTTTGGGCTTTAAATTACTCAAGATCTCTGGATAATATTTCACTATTGTTAAGATGCTGATATTTCTCAGTTAATATCCTAAGTTTCACACACACACACACACACACACACAATAATAACTTGAAAGATTGTGTATTTAACTGATGTACATTCCCATCTCTAAAAGCAGTCCGTGAGTTTAAAATTCAGTAAACTCTCTATACAAGTTAAAGCACCAAAATATTCTCTCTTCTTAAAATCCTTGCACTTGATTCCATGCCCTGAGGCAAGAATTTCAAGTTTGTGCCTGTCACATTCTTACTTTTAATGTAGCTACAAGCAACTTTCATTGGTATAATAGGAAGGATAATGATCAAGTTTCCTAACAAATGCCAAAATAGCAGTGGCTGATCAAGATAGAATTTTAATGTTCTATCATAGTATACTCCAAATGCAAGAAGCCCAGGGCTGTGAGGACATTTTTCACGGTGGCCCTGACATTCTAAACTTGTGAATTCTGTATTGTAGCCTAAAATTGTGACTTTCACTCCTTTCATTAAGTCTATTTTCTAGTTAGTAGAAAGGTAGAAGAAAACTCAAAGTGTATGCTTCTTTACTTAAAATTCATGACTGAGAGCTTTTATTACTTTTGCTCATGTACGATTGTGTGGAACTCAAGCACATGACCATACCTAGCTGAACTTAAGCAAGCCCATGTAATCTTAAAGTACTGACCACATACTCAGTAAAATCTTGGGATTCTCTTTCTAAAAGAATAAAGGGAATATGGATAAAGAGCCAAAATCACTCTCTATCACAATTGGAATTATTTGTCTTCTTTAAATTAATCTTTTTCCCTATCAACTCATTATCTTGAATCTCTAATCTCTATTAAGTGCCAGGCAGGATCTTTCTCTAGAGCCTACAGAGTGAGAATATAGCCCTGAAAATGGTCCTAATTTGGACTTCTACTGGCAGAACTATGAGAAAATAAATTTTTCGTCTTTAAAATTGTTGTTGTTGTTGTTTGCCGTCAAGTCGGCCCTGACTCATAGTGACCCCTCCTTGTGTTTCCGAGGCAGTATCACTACAGAAGTAGGATTGCCCAACCTTCCTTCTGAGGAGTGGCTGGTGGGTTTGAACCACCAGCCTTCTGGTGAGCAGTCAAGTGCCTTAGGCACTATGCTACCAGAGCTCCCTAAAATCTTTAAAATTGGGATTGTAAAAATGATACAATCACTGTGGAGAGCAGTATGGTGATTCCTTAAAAAATTGGAATTGGAAATACTATTTAATCCAGCAATCCCATTACTTGGTATGTATCCTACAGAAGTGAGAGCCAGGACAAGAACAGATACATGCACACCCATGTTCATCTCAGCACTATTCACAATACAAAGGAGATGGAAACAATCTAGGTGCCCATCAGCAGACAAATGGATAAACGAACAATGGTACATACATACAATGGAATACTATGCAACACTAAAGAATAATGTAGATTCTACAAAATACTGCATGATGTGGATGAACTTGGAGGATATTATGCTGAGTGAAATAAGTCAATCACAGAAGGACAGATATTGTATTAGTCCATTACTTTAAAAAGTCAAAAAAAGGTTTATCTATAGAAGGAAACTTTCTTTGTTGGTTACCAGGGATGGGAGGGGAGGGGAGGGAGCACTGAAAGAAATAATAATTTAAATAAATAAATAAATAAACAAAACAGAACAATCAAACAAAAATAAATAATCACTTACGGTATTTTGTTATGAAAATCTTGGAAAGCCAAGATATCTACCCATAATGTTACACAAATCTTGCTGTGGTTCCCCTCACCATCATATCTTCATAACAATTAATTATAAATATGTCCACATTTCATCTGGAGTCTTTTGCTTTTGCAAATTTTTATCAAATCGATTTATTTAGTTATAAGAGGGAAAAAACAAATCTATTTAACTGAAGAGAAAAACATTTCATTATTGAGTGTTTCATGATATCAAAGGACAGATTAAAATATTACATGGTTTCAGGAACAATCTGTGCATATCAGAAGGATTAGGTCATGAAACTTGTCCATTGTTGGCTGCAAGAAAATTACTCCACATCAACAGCTTTACTCTCTGAGCCCTGCTTCAGGATTCCAGTGTGCACTAATCACCTAAAGGTCATGATTTTGCCCTTGTTTTGCTGTGCTGGGAATCAAAATAGAAAAAGAAGGGCAGTATCCTATGCCTAACAGTACAACCAAAATCAAATGAATTACATTAGAGGCATAGATAATGAACAGTAAATACAAGAGATGCCTTCTTTCTTTCTTGGATGATGGCGGTTATTCTTACTTTTCTATTTCCCTTTATACTTCTTTTGACTCCTTGAGGAGAAAAAGCAAAAATTGCCATTTTGCCCCTAGTCTCTTGGATAAATATATTATTCTCTTTGAGCATCAGTATTATGATCTTTAAAATTAGAATGTTGTTTCCTTATAGCTTCATTTGTACATTTGCATAGTATCTAACATAGTAAATATGCATTTAAGTCTTAAAAATAAGTTTTATTAGATAGGTAGAGATAAGTATTGATTTGGATGAAGAGAAGGGCAATGTACCAAATGTGAGTGATCAACATGGTGGCATTGAGGAAGAGAAAGACATAGAGTGATAATTAAAATTTAAAAAAATTAAAAAAGATCAAGAATTACTGGAACTAATAGAAAGATTCAGCAAAATGGCAGGGTACAAGGTCGAAAGACAAACATCACTCAGATTTCTCTGCACAAACAAAGAGAACTTTGAAAAGGAAATCAGGAAAACAATACCATATATAATAGCCATCCAAACAATGATGTACTTAGGAATAAATGTAACCTAAACAAAAGACCTATACAAACAAACAAACAAACAAAAAAGCTGTAAAACACTAATACAAGAAACCAAAAGAGACTAACATAAATGGAAGAAAATAACATGTTCATAGATAGGAAGATTTAACATTGTGAAATTGATAATATTGTCATATATTTAAATTCTTATCAGAAATATAGGCAGCATTTCAGTTTTTGGGTTGCCTCACTATTCACAGCTGTGGAAACTCTTGTATTAAGTCCTCATGAGTTAAAAGTGCACTCTACCTTTCTCTCTCCCACCACACTTTCCCCAAAACAAATTCCAGTCTCTGAACTACAAATTAGAGACTCAACTCTAGGACAGTCAATTTTCTGGCTGAAATAAAGTAAAAGGTCAGTCCAGGTTGACTACACGAGCCACCCAGAGCCTAATTTCCTCTTTTTTTCTTCTTCTGTTCCCTCTCTTCCTCCTTTTTTTTCCCCTTTGTGCACTCACTCCCCCTCCTCTCTCTGCTTTCCTCACTCCCTTCTCCCTTCCACCCTCCATGCCTTCCTTCCTATCTCCTCCTACTTCCTTCCTCCTTAGTCTCTCCCTTTCTTCCTTCTTTCCTTTTCTCCTTCTTTCATTCATTCATTTTTATTGATGCACTGCCTACACCTTATAAAGTAAATTGATACTTTTAAGAATATTAAATATGTAAAAAAATAAATAACTTAATATAAACATAATGCTATAATATTTTTCAGGGTTGTATATACAGGCTAATTTGGAAAAAAAATAAATAAATCTTGTTTTCTCTTTCTCTCTCTCTCTTGATCTTTTCTTCTATACTCTAAAAGGAGCTGTATTCTCTACATCATTTATTTTGCTGGGAGGAATGGCATACAACAGTCCCCGTGGCACAGACTGTTAAGCAAAGGTGGTCAAGGTTAAACACTGTTCCAGATAAAGGAGAATTCGTGAAAGGTTAAAGAAAAAAAAAATTATATATATTCTATAATTGATGTGAAGTAGATTTTTTTTTTTTTTTTTAATTAACAGGAAGTAAAAAGGAAAAGGCCCATCAGGCTTAAAGGAAATGTTAAACTCACAGAAGTCAAGTGAATGTTTCTTCTCACAGTTTAAGTCATATAATTATCAATCATGAAAACAATCATAAAAAGCCCTGGATTTTATATATTGTTATAATTTCTAGATGTTTTCCCATATGTTTTGATATGATATTGTCCTCATAAATATCCTTGTAATGGAGGGTAGGTAGTTATTAATTTTTTCTCTTATTCTCAGAGGTAACCAGAAATGCTTACTGCGTAGATTAAATATGCATAACTTCATTTTTCATTCCCTTACTGATTCCAGAGTCAATATCTTAATATTGCTAAAAAGAAGTTGTGTTCCTTAAACTAATGCTTCTGTGATGCAGAGAGAATATTTATAAGGTAATTAGTGAAGCATTTTTATGAAGAATATCCTAGGTATTAATAAGAAAATGTATTTCATATTTATTATATCACTTCAAATATTAGAAGGAAAATGCTTCAATCAGGTACCTAGAATTTTTTTTATATAAAGAGTGATACATATGTTTATTAAAATGTATTTTCTTGGAAAATAAGACTTTCTGTATTCTAAGGTTTAACTCTTGCCCATGAGATTCTGAGTTTCTTGAAGATTCAAGAAGAATTTGCCTCATAAATTAGGGAAGATGTGAAAGTGAACATCAAAGCAGGTAGCAGGGATTAAGACTTTGTGTAGCTCAGCAAGATATAGAATGGAATAGAAGTCAGGGCATCTGGGGAAGGGAAAAAGTTTCACAAATACAGCCAAGCTCAGAAAAAGGAAGATGAAGATAGCTCCATGGAGGTCCAGGTCAAAGGATGTTAACATAGAAAAATGAAGATGATACTTTCATAAGGAGCAATGACCATACCTCTTTTCTGCAGGAGGAAGTTGTCAAAGGGAAAAAAAAAAAAAAATCAAGTAGAGATTTCCATAGAGTTCTTTTTCAGTTGCCTTCAAATAATTTCCTATTCATAGTAACCCCCTGTGTGTAGAGTAGAATTTCTCTACAGTTTTTTCAAGTCTGTGACTTTTTGGAAGCTGATTGCCAGGCTTTATTTCTGAGGTGCTTTTAGATAGGTTTGAAACACCAACCATTTGTTTGTTAATTAAGAACCTAAACATTTACATGACACAGAGACTTCTTCTTACAGTTCTTCTTGTTGTTGTTAGGTGTCCTCAACCCAGCTTCAAATCATAGCCACCCTATGTACAGCAGAGGAGCTCTGGTAGCATAGTGGCTAAAAGCACTTGACTGCTAACCAGAAGGCTGGTGGTTCAAACCCACCAGCCACCCCTCGGAAGGAAGGTTGGGCAATCCTACTTCCGTAGTGATACTGCCTCGGAAACCCAAGGAGGGGTCGCTATGAGTTGGGGCAAACTCGACGGCACATAACAACAACAACAACAACAATGTACAGCAGAACAAAACAATGCCTGGGATTGCACCATCCTCACAATCATTGCTATGCTTGAGCCCATCATTGCATCCACTGTGTCAATCCCTCTTGTTGAGAGTGTTCCCCTTTCTTGTTAATCCTTTACTTTAGCTTGCATGATATCCTTCTCCAGGAATTGGCCCCTTCTGAAAACATGAACAAAGTAGGTGACAGGAAGTCTAGCCATTCTTGTTTCTAAGGAGCATTCTGCTTGCACTTCTTCGAAGACAGATTTATTTGTTCTTCTGGCAGTCAATGGTATTTTCAGTTTTCTTCACCAACACCACAATTCAAAGGTGTCAATTCTTTGGTGTTCCCTATTCATTGTGCAATTTTCACATGCATTTAAAGTGATATAAAATACTTTGGCTTAGGTTAGGTGCACCTTCATATTCAAAGACATATCTTTGTTCCTTAACACTTTAAAGAGGTCTTTTGCAGCAGGTTTACCCAGTGCAATATGACATCTAACTCCTTGACTGCTGCTTCCATGCATTTTGATTGTGGATCCAAGTAAAATTCCCTGACAACTTCAATTTTTTCTTCATTTATTGTGATGCTTCTTATTGGTCCAGTTGTTTTCTTTATGTTGAGGTAATCCATACTTAAGACTAGTCTTTGATGTGCTTCAATAAGTGCTTCAAGACATCTTCACTTTCAACAAGCAAGGCTATATCATCTGCATATTGCAGGTTGTTAATGACTCTTCCTCCAATCCTGATTCCACATTCTTCTTTGTATAGTCCAGCTTCATGGATGATTTGCTCAGCACAGAGTTTGAATAAGTGTTGTGAAAGGGTACAACCTTGATGCACATCCTTTCTGATTTTATGCCATATAGTATCCCCTGGTTATTTTTGAATAACAACCTCTTGATCTATGTACATGTTCCTCATGAGCAAAGTTAAGTGTTTTGTAAATCCCAGTCTTTGCAATGCCATTCATGGTTTGTTATGATTTACATATTTGACAGCTTTTACATAGTCAATAAGACACAAGTAAATATCTTTCTGATGTTCTTTGCTTCCAGATAATATCTATGTCATCATCAGCAATGATATCCCTCATTCCATGTCCTTTTATGGATAAAACTTGAATTTCTGAAGATTCCCTGCCAATATATTGCTGTAAACATTTATGAATTATCATCAGAAGAATTATATTTGTGTGTGATATTAATGCTATTATTCAATAATTTCCACATTCTATGAGACCATTTTTCTTTGGACTGGGTAAAAACATGGATCTTTTCCAGTCAGTTGGCCAGGTAACTGTTTTCCAAATTTTTTAGCATTAAATGAGTAAGTGACTCCATTACTACCTTCCTTTGTTGAAACATCTCAATGCATATTCTGTCAATTCCTGGACCCTTGTTTTTCACCAATTCCTTCAGTGTAACTGTACTTGTTCCTTCAGTACCACTCATTCTTGATCAGATGTAACTGCATGAAATAGTTGAACACCAACCAATTCTTTTTGATACAGTGGCTATGTGCATTAATTTCTTCCATCTTCTTTTGGTGCTTCCTGCATCATTCAATATTTTGCCCAAAGAATCCTTCAATAATGCAACTCGAGGTTTGCATTTTTCTTCAGTTCTTTCAGCTTGAGAAATTCTGAGCATGTTCTTCTCTTTTTGATTTCTAACTCCAGGTCTTGGCACATTTCATTATAATATTTTACTTTGTCTTCTTAAGCTATCCTTTGAAATCTTCTGTTCAGTTCTTTTATTTTCATCATTTCTTCCATTCCCTTTAGCAACTCTACATTCAACAGCAAATTTCTCAGTTTCTTCTGACACACATTTAGATCTTTCCTTCCTTTCCTCTTTTTTAAAGACCTTTTTTGTTCTTCATGTATGATGTTCTTGATGTTACCCCACAGCTCCTCTGGGCTTCAGTCATTGCTGTTCAACCATCAAATCTACTCATCAGTTGGTCTCTAAATTCAGATAGTGTATAACCAAGGTCATATTTTGGTTTCCATGCCCATATTTTAATTTTATTCATCTTCAACTAAAACTTGCACATAAGAAATTGATGGCCTATTCCATGGTTGATTTGATTCCAGTGCATTCCATCTGGCAAGGTACACATGTGTTTCCCTTGTTTATTTTGTTGAAAAAATTGTTTACAATTAACATGTTCACTTTTCTTGCAAAATTCAATTATGAGGTATTGAGCATTATCTCTATCACCACTGCCATATTTGCCAACTACAGATGAATTTTCTTCATTTTCAAATTTTGCATTCCATTCTCCAATAATTATAAATACATATTGATTGCATATTTGCTTAATTTTAAACAGCAGAACTTGGTGAAAATATTCAATTTCTTAATTTCTGGCTTTAGTAGTAGCTGTGTAAATTTGAATAATAGTAGTATTAACTGTGCAAATTTGTATGGAAATTATGCTATTACTGACAGCACTGTACTTCAGAATAAATCTTGAAATGTTCTTTTTCACATGAATGTGATGCCATTCTTCTTCAATTTGTCATTTCCAGAGTAGTAGACCTTATGATAGTCTGAGTCAAAATACTAGTTCATGTCATCTCATGAATGCCTGGGATATCCATCTTTATCCATTCCATTTCATTTTTTACAACATCCAATTTTCCTAGATTCATACTCTGTGACACTATCTTCCAATTATTAATGAATGTTTTCAGGTGTTTCTTCCCATTTTGAGTCATGGCAGTTCAAAAAATGGAAGGCCTGAGTGTTTTTCTCCATCCATTTCATTAAGATCAACTCTACTTTGAGGAAGTAGCTCTTCTTCAGTTGTTTTTCTGGTGCCTTCAACTGAGGGGCTTATTTTCTGGCACAATACCAGACAATGCTTCACTGCTGTACATAAGGTTTTATATGGCTATTTTTTTTTTTTCGGAAGTGTCACTCATACTTCAGTTTGTTATATGTGGTGTCTGCGTGTTGCTTTGAGACTGGATGCCATGCCACCAGTGTTTCAAATAGTGAACAGGTTTCAGCAAAGCTTCCAGACTCAGACAAACTGGGAAGAAAGATGGGGTCACACAGTTCTACAAAACTTTATTGTTTAAGAGAAGCAGAAAAAACTTCTACCACAGAGAAATAGTACAAGTTAGGAGATATATAATTGCAATTTTTTTTTTTTTTTTTTTGTTCCATACAAATGTGCATAAGTTCATATTGCATAAGGGAGGACAGGAGAGGAAGCAGGAGCCAGTGACAGGCTGGAACAACTAAGAGAGGCCAGGACAGGAAGTGGAAGCCAACAGCAGGCTAGAATAACTAGGTGGGACCAGAGAGTAGTGGAGTGGTTTGGGACAGCTAAAGGAGACAAACTTGTCTGCAAGTTGGTCATACCGTGGTGGTTTGCCTATTGCTGTAAGCCTGGAGGATATACCACCAGTGTTTCAAATGCCAACAAGGTTACACATGGTGGAAAGGTTTCAGCTGAGCTTCTAGACTGAGACAGACTCAAAAGAAAGAAGAGGCCATCCACTTCTCAAAGAATTGGCCAGTGAAAACCTTATGAATAGCAGTGAAACACTCTCTGATATGTTACTGGAAAACTTTATGAATAGCCCTGAAATATTGTCCCATACAGTTCTGGAAGATGAGCCCTTCAGGTCAAAAGGGACTCAAAATACGGCTAGGAAAGAACTATCTCTTCAGAGTAAAGCCAACCTTCGTGATATGGGTAGAGTAAAGTTTTCAGGACTTCCGTTTGCTGATGTGGCATGACACAAAATTAGAAGAAACAGCTGCAAACATCCATTAATAAAATGGACATGGAATGTACGAAGTATGAATCTAGGAAAATTGGGGGCTGTCAAAAATTAAATGGAATGCATAAAGATTGATATCCTAGGCATTAGTGAGTAGAAACAGACTGGTTTTGGCCATTTCAAATCAGACAACCATATGATCTACTATGCCAGGGATAACAAATTGAAGAGCAATGGTGTGGGATTCATCATCACAGATAATGTGTCAAGATCTATTCTGAAGTACTATGCTATCAGTGATAGGATGATATCCATACACCTACAAGGAAGGCCAGTTAATACTAATATTATTCAAATTTATGCATCAACCCTCAAAGCCATAAAAAAGGAAATTGAAGATTTTTACCAACTTCTATGCTCTGCAATTTACTGATCATGCAATTAAGATGTACTGATTATCAATGGTTATTGGAAGGAACAAGTTGGAAACAAAGAAGAATCACTGGTAGTTGGGAAATATGGCCTTGGTGATAGAAATAATGCTGGAGATTTCTTGATTGAATTTTGCAGGACTGATGATTTATTCCTTGCAAATACCTTTTTCAGCAAGACAAATGATAGCTTTGTACTTGGACTTTGCCAGATGGAGTACACAGAAATCAGATCAACTACATCTATGGTAGGAGGAGATGGAGAAGCTCAATATCTTCAGCCAAAACAAGGCCAGGACCTGACTGTGGAACAGATCATCAACTGCTCATATGTAAGTTAAAGTTGAAGTTGGAGACAATTAAAACAAGTCCATGAGAGCCAAAATATGACCTTGGTAATATCCCTTCTGAATTTAGAGACCATCTAAAGAATAGGTTTTATGCACTGAACACCAATGATCAGAAACCAGTGGAATTGTGGGATAACATTAAGAACATCTTCCATGAAGAAAGCAAAACTTCATTAAAAAGACAGGAAAGGATGTCAAAATAGATATCAGAAGAGACTATGAAACCTTCCCTTGAATGGAGAGTAGCTAAAGCAAATGGAAGAAATTACAAGACAAAAGAGCTGAACAGAAGATTTCAAAGAGTACCTCGAGAAGACAAAGTCAATTATTACAATGAATGTGCAAAGACCTGGAGTTAGAAAACCAAAAGGGATGAACACACTCGACATTTCTCAAGCTGAGAACTGAAGAAAAAATTTAAGCCTCGAGTTGCAATGTAGAAAGATTCTATGGGCAGTATATCGAATGATGCATGAAACATCAAATGAAACTGGAAGGAACACACAGAGTTACTGTACCAAAAAGAATTGGTCTATGTTCATCCATTGCAGGAGATAGGATATGATAAGAATCAATGCCATTGAAGGAAGAAGTAGATGCTGCACTGAGGAACTGGCAAAAAAACAAGATTCCAGGAATTAATGGAATACCCATCAAGATGTTTCAACAAACAGATGCTGTGCTGGAGGCACTCACTTAGCTATGCCAGAGATTTGGAAAATAGATACCTGGCCAACTGACTAGAAGAGATCCATATTTATACTCATTCCAAAGAAAGGTGGTGATCCAACAGAATATGGAAATCATTGAACAATGTCATCAATAGTGCACACAAGCAAAATCTTACTGAAGATAATTCAAAAAAGTTACAGGACTACATTGACAGAGAACTTCCAGAAATGCAAGCTGGATTCAGAAGAGGATGGGAACAAGAGACATCATTGTTGCTATCAGATGGATCTTGGTTGAAAGCAAAGAATACTAGAAATATGTTTATTTGTGTTTTATTGACTATGCAAAAGCATTTGATTCTGTGGAACATAACAAATTATGGATAACATGGAGAAGAATTGGAATTCCAGAACACTTAATTGTACTCATGAGGAAGCTGGACATAGACCAGGAGGCTGTTGTTCTAACAGAACAAGGAGATACCAAATCAGGAAGGGTATGATCAGATTGTATCTTTTTGCTATATTTATTCAATAAGTATGCTGCACAAATAATCTGAGGGGCTGGATTATATGAAGAAGAACATGGCATCAGGATTGGAGGAAGGCTTATTAACAACCTGAGATACATAGATGATATAACTTTTCTTGCTGAAAGTGAGGATGACTTGGAGCACTCATTTACTGATAAAAATTAAAGACTACAGTCTGCTGTATGGATTATACCTCAACATAAAGAAAAGAAAAATTCTCACTGAACCATAAGCAGCATGATGATACATGAAAAAAAGATTGAAGTTGTTAAAGCCTTCATATTACTTGGTTCTACAATCAACACCAAAGGAAGCAGCAGTCAAGACATCAGGCATAATGTTGCATTGGGCAAAGTGGCTGCAAAAGAACTCTTTCAAGTGGTGAAGAGCAAAGATATCTCCATGAAGACTAACATGTGCCTAACTCAAGCCATGGTATTTTCAATAGCCTCATATGCATGTGAGAGCTAGACAATGGATAAAGAAGACCAAAGGAGAGTTGATGCTTTTGAGTTGTGGTGTTGGCAAAGAATAGTGAAGGTACCATGCTCTGATAAAAGAATTAACAAATCTGTCCTGGAAGAAGTGTAGCTGAAATGTTTCTTGGAATTGCGCGTGGCCAGACTTAATCCACCTACTTTGGTCATGTTATAAGAAGGGACCATTCCCTGGAAAAGATATCATGCTTGGTAAAGTGGAGGGTCAGTGAAAAAGGAGAAGTCCCTCAACACAATGGACTGACACACTGGCTGCAACAATGGGCTCAGGTATAGCAAGGATCTTGGGACAGGCACAGGACTTGGCAGTATTTCATTCTGTTGTACATAGGGTCACTATGAGTCAGAGATGACTCTGTGGCACCTAAGAACATATTATATTTGAATCCATATTTATTCTCTAAAATACCATCCTCATGTCTGTAATAATGTAATTCCAGTAGAAATATAATGTGAGTGAGAAATGCTAGCTACATATGTAATTTATATTTGCTAATTATAACACTAAAAATTAAAAGAAATTGATTTTTTTAAGAACATATTTATTTAATATAATATAGTAGTGCCTAAGGCATCTGACTGCTAACCAGAAGGCTGGTGGTTCAAACCCACCAGCCACTCATTGTAAGGAAGGTCGGGCAATCTACTTAAGTAGAGATACTGCCTTTTGAAACCCAAGGAGGGGCTGCTATGAGTTGGATCCAACTCCACGACAGTGAGTTAGGTTTTTTGCTTTAATATAGTTAAATATTATAATTGCAATAGGTAATCAGTATATAAAAATTAAGGCAATACTTATATTCTTCAGTGGGGGGAGTTTGGGTAAGAATAAGACAATTTATGTTCTTTGTCTATGATAACCATAATCAATAGACTACGACTTTTGAACCTGGGAATGGAGACATGGAAAACCCATCAATTACTTGAATGTCTGAGGGAATAAGGGGAAAAGTAGTTTCCCTCATCTTTATTCCTCCAGCCATCTAAGTAACAACCTGAAGCACAAGTCAAGAAACAGAGATCATTAGCTTTAGTAGCCATAGTTCCTGTAATATTTAACCTATTATATTACATTGATTACTTAATAAAATCCATTTTTCTCTTTTTGCAATACAAACCATGCTTGAAAAACATCTTTGTACATGTAACTTCATATGAAAGTGTATTTAAATCTTTGGGATTATAAGTCACGTGAAAATAAGGATTTGTATAGAAATAAGAAGATAGCTTAGACTAAGATCTCAGAATACTTTCTTCTTCTGTGGCTACCTCTTACATTTATGTATATAAGGAAAGGATGATCACAGGACAAAAAGGCATATAAAGGAATGAGTAACCAGAAAATTCAAACTTTAAACCTAGTGAAGTTCCCTAATGATAAAGTCTTGACAATGTGGAAAGAGAGCTTTTCTTACATGAGAGCAAGAAATAAGTCAGGCAGTGTCTCCTTAAAAGGTAAAGAGTCATTATTAGGGACACAGCCATCGATTTGCAAGCTTGTGTTAAATAGTTGTGTTTTTGTTTGCATGCATAGTTGTATTGAATGTGTGTGCAGACAAATTAAACATCCCCCACACTATCTCCAGTACTAAACCAAAGCCCCTTTCTCTACCCTTGAGAAAACATGTTCTGGGATTAATAGAAGTAATAAAGATAACTATCTAGATTAAAATTGCACAAAATCTACTTGATATATTTTCATTTCTCCAGATACAAAATTTTATATATTACATAATAGTTAATATAAGCAAGTTATTAGCAAATTGCTAATTTAATTGGTCTCCAAAATCAAGAAACTTACATTTACAAATTATCTTGTTTCCTTAATACAAAATGTCTTCTAAGTATAGCAGAGTTGTCACTTCCATGCTCAAAGACAAGTCATATGTAAGTCACACTCCTTTTTTAGCACTGCTTGGTTCAGACTTATTTTACCTTGGTCAAATATGAAAAGAAAAAAAAAAAGACAGAAATTAAAACAGAGTGTAATAAAGAACCATAAAAATGGAGGAAGATGAATATAAAAAAGACATAGAAGAGGAGTTCAAATTGGAGTCGAGCCAGTGAGCAGCACGTTTTATCCCTCTGGCATCTAAGGTCTTAGAAAACTAGCCATAACAGTTTAAATTAGGAATTTCACTGCTCTGAACAGCTCACAGATTCAG
>NW_006921773.1:2535947-2538757 GCF_000298275.1 Orycteropus afer afer | reverse complement strand
ATAAAACCAAGACAAAACAAATCAACACATAACCAGCAGCTAGTGACAACCTAAAGAGACAGCGCTCTACTAGATTCCAGAGACTTAAGAAGAGGTTCTGCTTTCCAGTAACCCCAACAACTCTCCAGGAGTGCACTGAACGACTGAAGAGGTCCTAGTCTACACCTTCCTTTTTTTTTTCTCTTCTGTCTCTCGTGGTTAACCCTGTCCCTTGTTGGTTTGTTTTGTTTGTTTGTTTGTTTGTTTTGTTTTGTTTTGTTCTGCTTTTGTTTTTATTTTCTTTTGTATTGATGGTTTGTTTCTTTGTTTGTTTTCTTTATTCATTATTCTCCTTCTCTACCTTTTTACTCTCAGTGACCTATTCCCAGATATTGCAGATTTATCTGTTTTCTTCTTCTTTTCCCCCTTTTTTCTTTTTCGAGGTTAATGGTCCTGTGTGATTTCAGGGTGTATTTTTTGTCCATGTGATTATAGTTTTTTCAATGGTTATTCAATTATAATTTTTGCCTAACTGACTGGGAGATAGCAACAGTCCTCATAAGATACAAGTAAACCCACACCTCCTGTAACTTCACTTACTGAGCAAGAGCCAGCACCTCTTTCTCCACCTACAGGCCAATGACAAAAAAAAAAAAAAAAAAAAAAAAAAAAAAAAAACACCAAGAAGATCCTGAATCACCTTTGCCTGCTCTTCACAAACAATTAACACAGATCTTAATACAATACCATGAAGCCTCGGAAATAACAGACCATCACAGTCCACACAAAAAAGCAAGATAAAGTGGTAGAAAAAAGAGAACAGGATGCTGTCCCAGAACACATACCTGAGGAAGAATCAGCATTGGAACTCTCTGATAATACAAAAGAATTATATTTAGGTATCTTCAAAGGATTGAGAGACAGACCAAAGAAAATACAGAAAAAACCTTAGAAGAAATCTGGAAGAAAAATACAAGAACAAAATGACAAAAAAAATGAAAAATTAGAAATGATTCTAAATCTACTGATAGAGATCCAGAATACTAAATTATTGGAAATAGATAACACATTGGAAGGGTAAAGGGGTAGAACTGATGCAATGGAAGACAGAATTAATGAGATTGAAGACAGATACCTAAATATTTATTTAGAAAGGGATAAGTCAGAAAAAAATCAAAACAAAATGAAGAAAGCCTGAGATTCGGGTGGGATACCATCAAAAGAAATAATCTACTAGTCATTGGAGTTCCAGAACAGGAAGAAAAAAATAAAATAACTGACAAAATCGCCCAAGATTTGCTGGAGGAGAACTTCCCTGGTATGATGAAAGAGGAGAACATATCCATTCAGGAAGTCCAACGAACCCCAGACAGGACAGACCCCAAAGAAAATCACCGAGACATATCATCATCAAACTCACCAAAATCAAGGACAAAGACAGAATCCTGAGAGCAGCACAGGAGAAACAAAAAGTTACATACAAAGGTCAGCCAGTAAGAATAAGCACTGATTTCTTAGCAGAGACCATGCAAGCGAGAAGACAATGGGATAGTATATATAAAACCCTGAAAGAGAAAATTTTTCAGCCAAGAATTATATACCCGGCAAAATATGATGGTGAAATTAGGAGATGTCCAGATGAACAGAAACTAAGGGAATTTATTAAAACCAGACCAACTTTACAAGAAACACTAATGGGAATACTTTGAACAGAGAACCAAAAATAGCAAATAATAACCGACCATTAATACACAATATAACATATCCCAGAAACTGCAACTATGGACATATCAAAAACAAAATGAGCTTAAAAGACTGTAAACAGGGAACCAGAGACATGAAATGGCAAATGAGGACAACTACAAACAAAAAGAGAGAAAAGACTGTGTAGTTACAGAACTTCTAAATGGTGAGGATGTTAAGAGAGTTGCAAGACAGAATGGACTGCTCTACACTCGGGGGAAAATTATAAATCATAGGGTAACCTCAAAGAAAAATGATAAACCTTCATATCACAATAAAAAAGAGAACAAGCACAAATGCTCAGAAAATACTAAATCAACACCAACAAAGGAAATGATAACAGGATTCATAAACATAATGAGCTCAGCACAGAAAATAAAATGCAACAATGAGACCAGGGACACCATGAAAAAAACACATACCAAAATTACAACAACCAAATCATACTTGTCAATAATCACACTGAATGTTAATGGATTAAATGCACCACACAAGAGACAAAGAGTTGCAGATTGGATAAGAAAACAAAACACATCAATATGCTGCCTACAAGAGACACACCTTAGAGATAAAGATAAAAATAGACTAAAATCTAAGGTTGGAAAAAGATATATCAAGCAAATGGCAACTGTAAGAGAGCAGGAGTGGCAACATTAATTTCTGATCAAATTGACTTTAAAACAAAAGCCACCAAACAAGACAAGGAAGGTCATTATATAATGATTACAGGATCAATTGATCATGAAGATATAACTATAATAAATATCTATAGACCCAATGAAAGGGCCCCAAAATATATAATTCAGACTTTAAAAGAGTTGAAAAGCCAAATAGATGACTCCACTCTCATAGTGGGATATTTTAATACACCACTTTCTTTGAAAGAGTACAACTGGAAAGAAACTCAATAAAGATGCAGAAGAGCTAAATAAAACACTCCACCAATTGGGCCTTATAGACATCTACAGAGCAATTCACCCAACATCGACACAATATACATTCTTCTCCAGTGCACATGGAACTTTTTCCATGATAGACCATATGTTAGGCCATAAAGCAAGCTTTCATAAATTTAAAAACATTGAAAT
>NW_006921773.1:2517601-2521941 GCF_000298275.1 Orycteropus afer afer | reverse complement strand
ATCTGCAGCCTATACTACTATGAGACCAGAAGAAATAGATGGTGCTCGGCTACTATATACAACTAAATTTTATTCCTAAATTTTATAATATATCTGTATATATTATATCAACCACTTGGAAGAGGATTTTTGTAGGAGATCCTGGGTAGACAGGGGGAACAATGTGGAACAAATCTCAGATTCATTTGGAAAAAAAAAAAAAGCGGGGAACAGGTTTACTGGCCCAATGAAGCCTGGTGGAACCACTGAGACTGTGGCCCCTAGCTGCCCTTCAGGTCTGGAATTGAACACATACCTGTAGCTTCCAGCCAAGCAGTATACAGGAATACGAGTTGAGCATTTACCTGAGGTAGATACACCCTTGGAGAGGACAAGCAAGAGAGAAAGAAGGGCTGCTCAGGCACAGGGAGACAGCTCAGGGGGTAGGAGTGCATGAAGGGATGGTCACAGGGAAGTGGTACCAATTGGGAGGAAGTGGGAGAGGAGATGTTGCATTGTGCTAAATTGTGGTCAATGTCATGAGACAAAGTGTATGTGATCTGCTGTATGGAAAGTGTATTTGCTCTGTAAATTTTCACCCAAATCACAATAAAAATATAAATAAATAAATAGATGGATAAATAGATAGATAAATAAATAAGTAAGTAAATAAATAAATGAAAGACATAGCAAAAGAAATTATTTAAAAATCCATTTCAATGTCCAGGAGAAAACATTGGGAAAATTGATTGCCTTTCTACGTGTAAAGTGACATGAACTCCATAAAAGTGGTTTATAAAACCACCAGGGGAAAAGAGTGAAATGGAAAGTAAGAAAAATAAACTACCAAGACAAACGTGTGGTGTACAAATGGAGAATGATGAGGTAGGGACAATTTTCTCTATACAAAATGTTAACAGTGGTTATTTGTTGTTTGTTTGGTTTCTATGATTTTCAAAATTATCTTTTTGGTTTTATGTATTTTCTACAATCTCTGCAATCAAACAATTAATGAATCAGTTGCCTTAGAGTTTATTTTGACTCATGACTGTTCCATGTGTGTCAGAGTAGAACAGTGCTCCATAGGGTTTTCAATGGCTGAGTTTTTAAAAGTAGATCAGTAGGCCTTCCTTTCTAGGAGTATCTGAGTGGACTCAAACCTCCAATATTTTGATTATCAGTCAGGCATTTGAACTGTTTATGCCATCCATGTATTCCTAAATTTTATAATATATCTGTAATAACTCAATTAGAAAGTAAATAAATGGTATAAAATGAACAGGAAAAGTTAAGTAAAGATAAAAGTAATATAAAACAGTGATAGAAACACTATCATATATGAGACTCCAGATTACAGACACTCACTTATTTCATGAGAACTAAAAAATAGATTGTTTCCAAGATGCACAACCTATTCATAGGTAATGTAGAACAACCAACTGCATGTTTTGAACCAAATTAACATTTATTATACAAGTAAAATAAAAAAAATGTAATGCAGAACAATCATTATTATAACTCAATGTGCCAAAAATATTAAGTTCTAGGAAAGAGAAGCAAGCAATATTTCAGATATCAATTAAGTAAGACTAAGTAGAATCCAATACCTAGAATAAAAGTTTGTTTTAATATAAATATCCTAGTAGAAGTTACCATAGGTGCAAAATAGTTTCAATAAAATATTTAAGTTGCCATGATTATGTTGATATGGATGGATAGATGACATATAATGGATGATTGATAGATAGAGAGCTGATAGACATCTGAATATTTTGTAGACTCTTTGACCTATCATTTTTAACAGTTATCAACTATATATGTATATATATATATATATATATATATATATATATATATAATTACATGAACTAGACCTTCTATGATAACAGATAAGATGACAGATATTATTATCGATAGAAACAAAATTTGTAGTGATTTAAATTAGGGTGTTAATGGCTGTTTATTTTTAAAACAGTTAACATTATGATAAGGGAATAAACACTTCTTTGTCATTTTTCAAAAAATTTGTAGTTATTTTTGGAGTTTATCAAGTAACTTCCAGTTTAAAATAATTATATAAGAGCAATGATGGGACAATTGTTAAGGGTTTGGTTGTAAACATAAAAATGGTTCATTCAGACCCATCCAGCAGCTCAGCAGGAGATAGATGTGGTGTTCTGCTCTAATAAAAATGTCAACCTAGAATACTCTATAGGGTAGTCTATATGTGTGTCAGTATGGTCTCTGTGAGTAGAAATGGACTCAAGGGAACCCCAAAACAACATCAACATATAGGTTCTCTTGTTTCTTTGAACACTGATGAAATTAATTATGTATATAGATTTTTCAATAGTAAGAAGAACTGTAACCACAATAATGAAAATTTAAGTGTCCTTTATATCTTAGTTTTAACTTTATTTTTATGTAGTGTGGAGGCCCTAGCTGGTATAGATGGTTAACATGGTTAGCTGCTAACCTAAATTTTGGCATTTGAGTCTATTCAGAGATGCCTTGAAATAAAGGGCTAGCACTTTATACCAAAAAAAAAAAAAAAAAAATAGAAAATCCTGTAGAGCATACCACTCCTCTGTGAGTCTGCTGTTTTGTGGTGGCTTGCGTGTTGGTGTGGAGCTGGAAGCTATGCCACCAGTATTTCAATTACCTACAGGTCATGCGTGGTTGACAGATTTCGATGATCTTCTATATTTTGACAGACTGGGAAGAAAGACGGGGTTATCCACTTCTAAAAACATTGGACACTGAAAACATGAATTGCAGTGAAACATTATCTGATATATTACTGCGAAATTTATGAATAGACAAGAGACATTTCCCTTAGAAACAAAAAAGGCCAGACTTTGTTTCCCATAGTTTTGTCATGTTGTCAGAAGGGACTAGACTCTGGAGAAGGCCATGGTTCTTGGTAAAGTAGAGGGTCAGTGAAAAACAAGAAGACCGTCAACAAGATGGATTAACACAGTGCTACAATGATGGGCTCAAGGATAGCATGGATTGTGAGGATAGTGCAGAATGAGGCATTGTTTCCTTCTGTTGTACATAGGGTCATATCAGTTGGATCTGACTCAAGTGCACCTAACAACAACAATGTGGACAATTTTATTCTGACACACATGGTGTTATCATGAGTCAGAATGGACTGAATGGCAACTGTTTGTTATACAGATTCTCAAATATGTGGTTTTATTCTTTTCAGTAATCTTAGATTTGGTATAAAAGTTCACGTCTCCTGTTTTACTACCTGCTTTTATGAGAGATTATCCTTTCCATTTCTGCAATTTTGCTAGGATAACTTGTTTTTGTGCCTTTGCTTTCGCGTATGGAGTTGTCGTTTGAGCAACTCTACAGAAACGGAGCCCCATCCGTTTTGCCATACTCTAATCAGGAAACTGCAATTTTCTTTCTTTGGAGCTGAAACTTTTGTCTGCTTCAAAGGATAGAACACAGACAGTTAATCCCAAAACTGTGTTATCACTTTAAAAATATAGTTATTTTCATGGAAGGATGGACACAGGGAAGAGGTAACTATGGGGTAGAAGTGGGAGGGGAATGTTGCATTGGGGTAAATTGTAGTCAATGTCATGAGACAAAGTGTATGTGAACTGTTGTATGGAAAGTGAATTTGCTCTGCAAATGTTCACACAAACCACAAGTAAAAAAAAATGTAGTTAGTAGAGGATTATCTGTATATAAGCAGGTCCTTTCACGATATGTACTGAATTTGTATACTGGGCAAATAATCTGAGATGTTGGACTATATGAAAAAGAATATGGCATCAGAATTGGAGAAAGACTCACTAACAATCTGAGATACGCAGATGACATAACCTGAAAGCAAAGGGGCCTTGAAACACTTGCTAAAGATCAAAGACTACTGTTTTCAGTAGTGTATAAAGAAAAAATTCTCACAACTTGATCAATAAGCAACATCACAATAAATGTAGAAAACATTGAAATTATTAAGGATTTAAGTTTACTTAGATCTATAATTAATGCCTATAGACGCAGGAGTCAAGAAATCAAACGACATATTGCACTAGGCAAGTCTTCTGCAAAAGACCTCTGTTACAGAGCAAAGATGCCACTTTGAAGACTAAGGTGCACCTGACAGAAGTCATAGTATTTTCAATAGCCTCATGTGAATATGAGCCACTACCATCGAGTCAGACCCGACTCATAGTGACCCCTCCTTGGGTTTCCAAGATTGTATCACTACGGAAGTAGATTGCCCAACCTTCCTTCTGGGAAGTGGCTGGTGGGTTTGAACCGCCAGCCTTCTGGTTAGCAGTCGAATGCCTTAGGCACTATGCTATAGGGAGCTCTGGTAGTGTAGTGCCTAAGGC
>NW_006921773.1:2491135-2516976 GCF_000298275.1 Orycteropus afer afer | reverse complement strand
TTATCATGAATCATAATTTCACCTATAAAGCTGCCACGCAATTTCCTGGTAAGTCCCTTGGCTGCTCACAGTTTCATTCTTTCTTCCTCTTTCCCAGACTATTATTTTTCACCCTTTTCTTTATTCTTCAAGTCCAACACATTCCATCTTTATTCTCACTGAAAGTTCTTGCTTTTTGCTTCACTGGAAGTATAATTGAAGCTAGGAAAGAGAAATAACAGAGACAGACTCTTCCCTGACACACACATACACACACACACACACACACAAAAAAAACACAAACCATTTACCTGGCCTCAGTCACCATCATCTTTCCTACACATTCTGGCAAAGTTGCACCTCCTACCTGCTCTGCCTTGCCCACTAGTATTAATGAATAGATTACTGGGAAGATGCAGTTTATTTTACATGTATTAGCTGTTATGATAAGGAGCTCATACTAATCTAATTACTACCTCAAAACAGACTCAGTAGGAGGGCCCAGCTCATGCACACATTCACTGCTGTGAGTAAAGCATTGTAACAACTATAGGGGTCTAAGAAGATTTGACTTGTCATTATAAATAAAAAAGAGTGCAGCAGATACCCTTAGGATGAAAGGAAAGGAGCAAGAATGCACACAAGACTGTCTCTTTAACACATTTGTCCTTGGGAGTTTCATTGCGATGCGCCTCACCTCAGTGAGATTTTGACAGTTTGTAATCTATGACTCTAGAACTCTAAAAGTTCCAAATGTGTCCTGGCTTCTAACATTTTGACACCTGAGCAAGTACCAAACCTATCCCTGTCTTCCCAAGCTCTCCAGCATCCATAAATCAAAATCTGAAATTAAGTATATGCTTGTATAATGGATATAGGAAAAGTACTTTTCCCTATATTATATATCCAAATTACCAAACGGACTGAATATATACAGGCCCTTTCCTGAGATAAGGACACAGGTATATTGCAGAAGAAAATATGCTTCTTTATGACTGATTTTAATTAAAAAAAAAAAACAAAGTCAGCTCAAGATTCCTTAAGCTGGTGCCCAGCCAAAGTTTATTTTTATATATCTTTGCATAAAAGCCTGAAAGTATTTTAAGCCTACCAATGCCAGTTGTTTTGCTTTAAATTGAATCAAAGTACTAGACAAACTGTCATGTATTTCAAATATGATTAATATTGCCCTCATAAAATTGTATCAGTGTAATCCACCACATGATATATTTAAACTTTTGGGATCCAAATCACTTTCTTATATGGACACCCTGCTATGACATTATCAAGATGAGACAGGCTTTGAAAAATAATCACTTAGTTCTTTTCAGCCACAATTTATGACAGAAAAGAAAGGAAATAGAGGCATTGATCATGCTTTAATTGGTTGGCACATTTCCTTTGATCACCATTTCTCAAGGTGATGAAAATGCCCTTTCATTTTTGCTGATCTGTCAATATAGTTTTTGAATGTTGCAAATTGCTCAAAGGAATTTGACATCTAAGAAGATGGTGAAAAATTATCTTTCATCTATCTGTAAAATTCATACAATCTGAAGAACTGAACTTTTAAAAATGTATTTAAATGCCTGTATCTGGAATCTACATCACAGGCACTTTGAGCTCAGAAATACAGGTACACATTGCTTAAGGTCAGTTCAAAGTGTGACAGCGTAGACTTCCATGGCCAAGGTCTCATGAGATTTTTTTTTTTTTTAAGTAAAACTAGTTCTTCTTTTGTTATTATTTCTCCCAAACCTAGACTCTTACAGCACTGGCCCACAGGTGAAATACAGGTGGTGAGGCTGAGGATATGACTATGGACATGGGCTCTCAGGCCAAATTTGTCTGGCAGGCAAACAAGGATGGCAACTGTGGTGGTAGCTGCAAGGCACAGACTGTTTCTGCTTCTGTGGGAGGCAAAAGAGCGAACATGGGCAAGCCCCGCTCCCTACCTATTTGCTTCCTCTTGCTCTGCGCCCACCCCTACTCAGCCTCTGCTACTTCTGGCACCTGTTCCTCCTACTTCAATCAACCATTCCAGCAGTAGAAGCAGAAGCAGCAGTAGTGGCAATGGGACAACCAGAAGCGGGCTCCGATAATGTTTTCATATAGTATTTGACAATATCCAAATGACATAACATCCATTTTCATAGACTGTACTATGAGGGGTAAGTGACACATAACTGTACTCCATTCTGGGCAAGAAAACAGCAAAAATCTCTGCTTTTTTTTTCCCCCTCTGTTTTTGCTTGTCCACGTCCTTTTTTCTTCTTTTCTTTCTTTTTTCCTTTTTTTTTAATTAAACTTATCACAACAAAAAGCTTAAGTCATTGGAGCACTTTAAGTATTTCTCCCTACATACGTTTGACCTGGAATAACCTTATAAGCCTGCAATGTTCTCTTGGCTGTGGAAACTTCTCTTGACTCTTCATTCCATCATGCCTCTTCAAAACCCTCTAACAAGGGCTGGATCACAATGTTGGAATTTGCTTCCAGCTTTATTTATTGGTTGAATTATCTTTCAGAATTTGTTTTTTATTTCAATCTTATATTTTCTCTTATGGGTTAGTTTTGGTTCCATGATATATGATTTGTCCTTCCCAGCCCTAGTCTAATATCTCTGCTTAAACCTTAAAAGACAGAGTGAGTGGAAAATAAAATGAAACTTGAAACAGCTTCTTTCTTGATCTATTGGCATAAAATGAAAGGTAGAAACTACATGGCGGATAATTTTGAATGCTGAAATATTTGTTACCAAAGATTTTATTGAAGCTTTTGTAATTGGAACAAGAAAATGTTGAAAGCTTGAATTGACAAGCATATACATTTAAGAGGCTGTATGATGTGTGAGTAAACAACCTATCTAAGTAGTACCAACAAGATGGAACTTTCCTTCTCTTACTAAAAAAAAAAAAAAAAAAAAGGAGAAAGAAAAACCTGCTACAATCTAGTTGATACAACTGATAGTAACCCTGTGTGTTTTAGAGTAGAACTGTGCCCTGTGCTTCATAAGATTTCCAATGGTTGCAATCTTTTGAAATAGTTGATTGGACTTATATTCTGAGGTGACTCTGGATTGCTTTGAACCAATAAGCTTTCAATTAGTAGCTGAAAGCTTAACCATTCGCATAACTCAGATATAACTCTTTAAAAAAGAAAACAAACAAACAAAAAAAAAAACCTCGCTGACTGTCTCAAACATAATGCATAAGCAAGCACAGTCATATTCTTGATTTACAATAATTATTGGATTTCTCTCTAGTATGCCATCAGAGCTCCCCCCCTTTTTTTTTTTTTACATTTGTCTCTACTTACAGTTACATTTGCAAGACAGAGCTATTTTATTTTGAGAATTGTAACCAAGTGTTCAATTTGTACACATGTATCCAAAATTTCAGCTCCTTGAAATTTCTAGTTTTCTTTTAATATTGTGAGCATGGAAATATATTTTGATAAACAAACTACATGAGAATATTTTGCTACCATTGAAACTATTTCATGAAGTTCAAATAAATAGGAAATAAATATTATTTAAGACTTAAAAATATATTTTACATTTCACTATGAATTATATATCTATCCTACCCTTAGAAAGAAGGACACCAGCACAGATCAATGCTCTGAAGGCATTCACTCATTTATGGCAAGAAATTTGGAAGACAGCTACCTGGCCAACCAATTGGAAGAAATTCATATTTATGCCCATTCCAAAGAAAGATGATCCTAAAGACTGCATAAATTATCAAAAAGTATAATTAGTATTACACACAACTAAAATATTGCTGAAGATAATTCAATAAACCTTTGCAGCAGTAAATTAAAAGGGAACTGCCAGAAATTTAAGATGAGTTTAGAAGAGGATGTGGAGTAAGGGATATCATTGCTGATGTCAGATGGATATTAGCTGAAAAGAAAGAATACCCAAAAGAGGTTTACCTATGTTTTATTGACTATGCAAATGTATTCACCTGTGTATCATAACAAATTATGGATAACATTATGAACAATGGGAATTTTACAACACTTAATTATGCTCATGAGGAACCTGTACATAGACTAAGAAGCAGTCTTGAACACTGCAAGGGAATATTAAGTTGTTTACAATCAGGAAAGTTGTGCATCAGTATTGTATCCTTTCACTATATTCATCCTCTGTGGTGAGCAAATAAACTGAGAAGCTAGATTACATGAAGAAGAATGTGGCGTCATGATTGGAAGAAGACTCAGTAACAACCTGCAATATGCAGATGACATAATCTTACTTGCTGAAAATGAAGATGAAGCACTTATACATGAAGATCAAAGAGTATAGCCTTCAATATGTATCACATTTCAACATAAAGAAAACAAAAATCCTTTCAACTGGACCAATCAGCAACATCACAATCAATAGAGAAAAGATTGAAGTTGTCAGGGATTTAAATTTACTTGGATTCACAATGAATGCCCAAGGAAGCAGTAGTCAAAAAATAAGATTACTTATTGCACTGGGCAAATCTGCTTCAAAAGATCTCTTTGGAGTGTTAAAGAGCAAAGAGGTCATGTTGAAGACTAAGGTGTGTCTGACCCAAACCATGGTCTTTTCAAGAGCCTCATGTGCATGACAAAGATGGACAATGAATAAGGATGACCAAAGAAGAATTGATGCCTTTGCATTGTGATATTGTCAAAGAATACTAAAAATACCATGGGGTGCCAGAAGAATGAAATCTGTCTTGGAAGTATAAAGCCAAATGCTCATTAGAATCAAAAATGACCAGACTCCATCTCATAGCTTTTTTTTTTTTTTTTGTCATGTTGTCAGAAGGAATCAGACTCTGGAGAAGGATATCATGCTTGGTAAAGAGGAAGGTCAACAAAAGAAGGGAAGATCCTCAACAACATGGATTATGACAGTGGCTGTGACAATAGGCTCCAGCATAGCAAATATTGTGAGGATGGCTCAGGACTGGGCAGGGTTTCATTTGCTTATACATAGAGTTTCTATGAATCAAAGCTAACAGGACAGCACCTATCAATATTAACAGAACAAAAGAGGTGATGGACTTACTTTTAGAGTCTACAAAGAAAACATAATCAATTCTGTATTTTTCATCTTTGCTCAGGGATAAAATAGAAAAAAAAATGACTTGAAGAGAAAAGCCATGATTTTATGTTTCTATATATGCACTAATTTAATTGGGTTCCAGAAATTGTAAATTCCTTACTAAAAAAGAAAAAAATTACTTTGCCTACATAATATCAGAGGATAGAAAATAACAAGACAAAGGACAAGTAACTATTTTGTTAGTGAATATATTTCAGATTTACAACACCTTAATATGAAAGTAAACTTCATTTGCTAATGTGGCAAGATTCAAAATGAAGAGAATCTACAAACATCTACTAATAATTGGAATGTGGGATATAGTAAGTATGGATTGATAGTAATTGGAATTTGTAAAAAAAATTAAATGGAACAACATAAACATGAATATCTAGGCATTTGTGAGCAGAAATGGACTGATATTGGCCACTTTGAATCAGATAACCATATGATCTACTCTGATGGGAATGACAAATTGAAGAGCAGCAGCATCATATTCATTGTTAAAAATAACATTTAATGATTTAATGATCTATTCTGAAGTACAATGCTGTCAAATTTGAGGTAATATCAATATATGTAGTAGGAAGGCCAGTTAATATGACTATTATTCAAATTTATGCACCAACCACTAATGACAATAGAGAATAAATTCAATATCTATAGCAAATTCTTCAGTCTGTAATTGAACAAGCATATTACAAAGATGTGTTGATAATTATTGATGATTGGAATGCAAAAGTTAGAAACAAAGAAGGATCAGTATTTGGGAAATATGCCCTTGGTGATAAAAACAACATAGGAGATCTCATGATACATTTTGCAAGACCAAATACCTATTCATTGCAGAAACCTTTTTTATTAATAACATAAATAACAGCTGTACATGTAAACCTTGCCAGATGCAGTACTCAGGAATCCTATTGCTTGCATTTGTGAAAAGAAATGATGGAGAAGCTCAATATCATCAATCAAAACAAGGCCAAGGACACTGAGGAAAAGACAATCAATTGCTCACCTGAAAGTTTAAATTGAAGCTGAAGAAAATTAGAACACATCCAGGAGAACCAAAATGTGACCTTGAGTATATCCCACCTGAATTTAGAGACCATTTGAAGAATAGATTTGACATTGGTCACCAGTGTCCAAAGACCAGAGGAAATGGGGGATGACATCAAGGACATTATACATGAAGAAAGCAAAAAGTCATTAGAAAGATAAGGGAGAAAGAAAGATAGAAATGGATGGAAGAAGAAACTGTGAAACTTGTTCATGAATCTAGAGTAGCTAAATGAAGAAGTGAAAGAGCTGAACAGAAGTTTTCAAAGGTCAGCTCAAGACAAAGAAAACTATTATAATGCATTGTGCAAAGACCTGGAGTTCAAAAACCAAAACAGAAGAACATGTTCTGCATTTTTCAACCTAAAAGGACTGAAGAAAAAAAACTCAAGCCTTGAGTTGCAATAGCAAAGGATTCTGTGGACAAAATATTGAAAACGCAGGAAATGTCAAAAGTTATGAAAGGAATACACTGAGTCATTGTATCAAAAACAGTTGGTCAATGTCTAACCATTTTAATAGGTAGCGTATGAGTAAGACCAATGGCACTGATAGTAGAAGTCTAAGCTACTGAAGGCTTAGGCAAAACACAAGGTGGAATACTGAGATGTTTCAAAAACTGCGTGCAATGTTGAAAATGCTCACTCCTCTGTCAAGGAATTTGAATGACAGCTACCGGGCCAACTGCTTAGAAGAGATCTATATGTGTGCCCATTCCAAATGAAGGTGATTCAACACAATGCAGAAATTCTCAAACAATGTTATTAATATCATATGCAAGTATAATTTTGCTGAAGATAATTCAAAATGTATTGCTGCAGTTCATTGACAGAAAATGGCCAGAAATTCAATTGGGAATCAGAACATGACATGGAATGAGGGACAGCTTTGCTAATGTCAGATGGATTTTGACTGAAAGCAGAGAATACCAGAAAGATGTTTATTGTGTTTTATTAACTACACAAAGGCATTTGACTCTGTGAATCATAAAAAAAATATGGATAGAATAATTCTAAAACACTGAAGAATGGACATTCCAGAATGTTTAATTGTGGTCATAAAAAATATATACATAGGTCAAGAGGTCATTCGAAGACATGAGGATAGCTTAAAATCAAGAAAGGTGTGTGTCAGGGTTGTACCTTTTTACAATACTTAGTCAGTATGCTAAGCAAATAACCCAAGAAGCCTTACTAGATGAAGAATAATGAAGCATTCACACGTGTTCTCTGTAGAAACTACCATATGTTCCACACATCATGTTTCAGATACCGTTTTTTAAATGCAAGCATATATAAAATATACAGTTTTACCCATCATGTGAAACTCTAACTTAAATTCTATGCTTTTTTCATAGCCAAAGTAAAATAAATTTGAACTAATAACTTTAGGAATAAGATTTGGCTTAAATAAAACAAAATAGTATTTGGTAACATAATTATTAAGTGGAAGGAATGTTAGCTACTCCCTTATGTTAACCTACATTTTGTAATTTGGAGATAAGTATTCTACAAAGAATAAATGTTGTGTGATCTAGTTATGTATCTCCTCACTTTATCTATAGAAGTGTGTATTGGCACATGAGAAGATACAAATAAAAACACTAATGAAAACAATTTAGTTTTTTAACCATTAAGCCATGTGGCATTAATATAATCTTTCACATTTTAAATTTTGAGGAGAGAGTTTGCATTGTCCAGCACTGTACTCTCTTTAATTTGACACTAAATATTATTAATGCAGCTATGTTTATCTAAACTCTTTCCTTAAATGATTTTAGCAATGCTAATTGTTTATTTGGGAGGAGCTCTGGTAGCATAGTGCCTAAGGCACTTGACTGCTAACCAGATACACACCGGCCACTCCTCGGAAGGAAGGTTGGGCATTCCTACTTCCTTAGTGATACTGCCTCTGAAACCCAAGGAGGGGGTCTCTATGAGTCGGGGCCGACTCGATGGCAAATAACAACAACAATTGTTTATTGGCATCTACAAGGTGATGACTCCCACACTCTTGTCTCTATGTGAGACCTTATTTTTATTCTGAGGTATTACTACTATTAACTGTGTACTTCACACCTCTATTTTTTAGTGTAATCCAGGGATATTGTGAATGTTTTCTGCAAAGAGCAAGATAGTGACACTTTAGGCCTTGTGTACCACATAAGGGTCTTTGCTGCTTATTCTTCTTTGATTTTTTAACCATGCTTATAAATGTAAATAAAAACACCATTTTTTTTTAGCTTCCAATAAAACCAAACTCACTGGCATCGAGTTGATTCTGACTCTTAGTGACCCCCTTTGGGTTTTCCAGGAGGTAAACATTGATGGAAGTAGATTGCCCAGTCTTCTTTTTGAGGAGTGGCTGGTGAGTTTGAACCACCAGCCTTCTGGTGAGCAGTCATATGCCTTAGGCATTAAGCCACCAGAGCTCCTTTTCTTAGCTGATAGGTTATTGGGGAAAAAAAAAGATAATAGATTGATGACACCTTATATAATCCATTTATCTCCAATAGTAACATAATATGAGCCACGGATATATTTTTAAATTTCCTAAAAGCCACTTTAAAACTAGTAGAAGGAGCAAAAAAAATATATGTTTAATAATATTTTATTTAACCCAACATATTACAACTATTATCATTTCAGTATATAATCACTACAAAAATCATAGCATGAATAGTTCACATTCTTTTACTTGCATGCACTCTTTTCAAATTTGGTGTTACTTGTCATTTAGTGCTATTTCAATTTGAATTATACATGTTGTGAATGTTCTGAAGTATCATGTGGCTAGTTGCTACTGTATTGGACAGCACAGTTTTAATCACTTGAAATATGTTGTTGTCAACTCAACTCTGATTAATGACAACCTTAAGTGCAACAAAGGAGCTCTGGTGGCATAGTGCCTAAGGCATTTGAGTACTAACCAGAAGTTCAGTAATTCAAACCCACCAGCCACTCCTCAGAAGGAACACTGTGCAATCTATTTCCATAAAGATTTACCACCTCGGAAGCCCAAATGCAGTCGCTGAGTTGGAAGTAACTCGATGGCAGTGAATGAGTAAGTAAGTACAACAGAACATAACGTTTCAAGGTCCTGCATCATGTTCACAATCACCAGCATGTTTGAGTCTATTGTTGTGTCTGTTGTGCCAAAAAATCTAAGGATCTTTCACACACTTTTTGATCATCTATCTCACCCAATATGATATAGTTTTCCAGGAGTTGATTCCTTTTGATGATATATCCAAAGCAAGTAAGTGGGACAATGCTCTGTTGTAATCCATTAAGTTTCATTGGCTAATTTTCAGAAGTAGCTCATCAGCTTTTTTCCCTAGTCTCCACTGAAAAGGAGCTCTGGTGACATAGTGCCTAAGGCACTTGACTGCTAACAAGAAGGCTAGTGATTCAAACCCACCAGCCACTCCTCGGGAGGAAGATTGGGCAATGTACTTTTGTTGTGATACTGCCTGGGAAACCCAAGGAGGGGTCACTATGAGTCAGGTCCAACTGGACAGCAGTGAGTTTTTTTTTGTTTGTTTGTTTGTTTCTCCACTGAAAGTTGTGACCATAGGTGACCCTATTTCTATTTAAAATGCAAGTAGTTTACTTTCTAGCATCTCAGCCACACCCAAGACATCACAGTACAAAAATTTACAGATTGAGTGGTGGATCTGAAACATATCTTGTCCAAAATCAATCTCTTGATTTTTCCTTATAAATCTGATCTTTTAAAATTCTCTCTTAATAAAGTTGCATAAGCTCAAATTCTGAAATACCTTGTCCTTATCCTCCACATTAACTAATTACCAATTCTGCTGGTTCTGCCTCCAAGATAAAAGTTCTAGAAATTCCAGGTCTATCTTCTTGCATTTCCCCAGTCACTAGTTCAGGCCACTGCTTGCAGGGCCTACCCCACTGCTGTGGCTATATGTCTGTCCTCCACAATAATTTCTCTGCTGCCAATCCATATATTAAATCTACATTAGATTATTCCATTGTCTACTTAAAACTCTTAAAATAAAATTAATCAATACTGCTGCCATGAGATAATCTACGTATCTTAAACCAAAATTAACCCAGAGGTGACCTTGTAACTAAATAATAGATTGCTTCACAAAATAATGAATATCATCCATAAGTACCATGTTCCTTTAAAAACATAATCTCTATGAGACTAAACAGTAAACAATTACTTTAAAACAAAGATGAGAAGGTAAATGTGCAGCAAACCAGATAAATGGAAACAGAAAATCAGAGTGGATAAAATGAGAACGTTTAGGCATTGTGAAAAATGTAACTAATGTCACTGAACAATTTTTATAGAAATTATTGAATAGGAATATAAACTGCTGTGGAAACTTTCACGGAAACTACAATAAAATATAATTTAAAAATAATAATGATATGAAACCCAACTCCTTGCTATGCCATTCAATGTCATACATAATGTGGATTTCTCCCTCTCTCATTCAATCTATGCCAGAATTGCACAGGATTATTGTGAGGGTAAATTTATATAGAGGATGTAGACACACTTTTTAAATTTTTAAAGTTATGCATTGATAAAACTGCTTTTGTTGTTGTTGGTGGTGGTGATGCTAGGTGCTATCGAGTTGGCTCTGACTCATAGTAACCCTGTGTACAAAAGAAAAAAAACACTGCCCTGTCATGCATCAGTCTCACAATCCCTGCTATAATTGAGCCTATCGTTTCAGCCACTATGTCAATCCATCTCGGTGAGAGCCTTCCCCTTTTTCACTGGCCCTCCACTTTAACAAGCATGGTATCCTTCTCCAGGGAATGGTCTTTCATCATTACGTGACCTAAGGAGGTGAGACAAATTTGGTCTGGCCATTCTTGCTTCCATGGATCATCCTGGCTGCACTTCTTCCAGGACAGATTTTTAGTTCTAACAATCCAAGATACTTTCAGTATTCTTCACCAACACCACAACTCAAAAGGATCAAATCTTTGGTCTTCCTTATTCATTGTCCAACTTTCACATGCATATGAGACCGTTGAAAATACCATGACTTGGCTTAGGTGCTCCTTAGTCTTCAGAGACATTTTTGCCCTTGAGCACTTGAAAGAGGTCTTTTGTATCAGATTTGTCCAGTGCAATAGGTCCTCTGATTTCTTGACTGCTGCTTCCATTGGTGTTGAATGTGGAACCAAATAATATGAAATCTTTGACAACTTCAAAGTTTTCTCCATATATCCTGATGCTGCTTATTGCTCCCATTGTAAGGATTTTGGTTTTCTTCATGCTGAAGTGTAATGCATACTGCAGATTGTAGTCTTTCATCTTCATCAGTAAATGTTTCAAGTCATCCTCATTTTCAGCAAGTAACGTTGCTCCTCTCCATATTGCAGGTTGTTAATGAATCTTCCTCAAATCCTGATGCCATGTTTTTCTTCATATAGTCCAGCTTCTCATATTATTTGGTCATCCTACAGATTGAATAAGTATGATGAAAGGATACATCCCTGGCACACTCCCTTCCATATTTTAAACCATGCAATATCTCCTTACTCTATTTCAATGACAGCCTCCAGGTCTAACTGCATGTTCCTCATGAACATAATTAAGTGTTCTGGAATTCCCCTTCTTCTCAACATTATCCATAATTTGCTATGATCCACATTGTTGAATGCTTTTGCATAGTCACTAAAATACAACTAAACATCTTTCTGGTATTCTTTGCTTTCCACCAAGATCCCTCCAGCATCAGTAATGATCATTTCATATTCTCTTCTGAATCCATCTTGCATTTTCAGAAGTTCTCTGTCAATACACTGATGCAACCACTTTTAAATTACCTTCAGCAAAAATTTACTTGCATGTGATTTTTATTATATTGTTCAATAATCTCTACATTCTGTTTTATCACCTTTCTTTGGAAGGGGTACAAATACAGATCTCTTCCAGTCAGTTGGCCAGGTAGCTGTCTTCCAAATATCTTGACATAGATGATTCATTGCCTCCAGCACAAAACTTGTTATTTATCTCTAAATGAGGGACTTGTCATACTTCTGTATTTCTGCTGAGGGCAAAAGGCACCATGCACTTAAAGAAATCACCTTAAGAACAGCTGATCTGAGAAATAATGAACCAACAAAAACATAGAATGATATTAGCCAACCCATATTTTCTGACAAGGGAAGTTATTGAAAGATATTTTATCCATGCTGTTGTTGTTGTTGTTATGTGCCATCGAGTCACACCTGACTCATAGCGACCCCTCCTTGGGCTTCCGAGGCAGTATAACTATGGAGATAGATTGTCCCACCTTCTTTCTGAGGAGAGGCTGGTGGGTTTGAACCACCAACCTTCTGGTTAGTAGTCATTAGGCACTATACTACCAGAGCTCCATTTTATCCATGCATTATTTAATAATGAAGGGTAAATAAATTCCTCAAACCTAAAACTTTTTCATAGAGACCATGGATGATTGGCAATACTTTTTAATTGTCATTTTTTTTTAATATTGATACTGCTGCAGTCCAAGAGAATATATGAATATAAAGATCCCCAATATATTTTCCTTCTGAACTTTTGGATAGTGTTTTCTTAACAGGGAAGGAAGAATTATTGAAACAACTTGATATTATATTCTACTTTATTTGATGCCTTTGAACAATTTCACTAACAGCAGTCAGTATTTTATCACAAAATTAACACACATATGAAAAAATTTAATTAGCATTTTAACATCAACTTACCACAGGAATATAAACAGAAATTATGTAATGAAGTCTATGAGTCATTCAAATGATCGATAAAAGAAATAACTTGGAATATTTGATTATTTTATGATTTTTATAATCTCTCAGATTTAGGTCAAATACAAAATTTCTTAGTAGTTTACTTATTAAATTTACATAACCTTGTTAACTCAAAGTTCTTCTCAATCCCAATCAAAAAACTTAAAAACCAATTAATACTAATACATCTATTCTTGATCCTTATTCCACAAGTATAATTCATGCACTGCAAAGAATTCATGGCCTATAGTTAATGTTTATCTTAATTTTTGTAAGCTATACAAAAACATGTCTCAACATTTTAACTTTAAAACAACATCAACATATATAATTTCTAATTCCTTTAAATGATCTTCTTGTGAGCCATCAAGCCATCCTTGACTCAAAGCAACCACTTGTTCCAGAGTGGAAGTGCCCCGTAGGGTTTTCTTGGCTATTATCTTTACGGGAAGCATCATTCCACATCTTTCTCCCACTGAGATGCTAGAAGGGTTCAAACAAACAACCTTTCAGTTAGCAACTGACCACTCAATTGTTTGTATCACCAATGTCCTTTAAAAAATGACAGGACTTCAAAAATAAAACCAGTTCTTAAGATCTTAAGGTGAGTTGTTAAGATGAATAAATTATGTTATAATATGGGCTATTCTCACATCCTTAGAAAAAAAAATTAAAATAATTGTACTTTATATATTTTGATTTAAATATTATAAAACAAAATACCAATAGAATTAGCTTTGCTTGAAAATGGATCTATTCCCATAACAATTTCTCTAAGAAATCTACTATAGTATGTATTTACCACATGGTCATAGGTTCTCTGAATGGTAAATTTGTTGTTCTTATTACAATGGTCAGAATCCTTTTTTTTTTTTATTATTGATGTTTATATTACATATTAATTGACTAATCATTACTATAGATACTACAGTAAATCTTTAAGACATTATTTCTATGGTATAAAAAATGGTATACTCTGGAATTTAAGAAGGTAAAAATAAGGGTGAAATTATAAATAGAAAAAAAAAATAAGTTTAAGTCTACTAAAGATATTCTATTTTAAATTCAGACATGTCACAAGTCAATACTGTAACAGATGAATGTGTCTCCCACTGAGAAACAAAGGAAATAAAAGAAGTTCTTTGAAATTTGGCTCTGGAGACCACAATAGGCATGGTTAACAAATATTTTAAAGATGACACTACATTGTGGTGAGATTAAGATAAATCCAGTGAAGTTGGTAAATATACAGAATTCTAATCTTTTATTCTGTACAATATATCTTTCACATTTATAACATGCTTTACAGTTTAATAAGTGTCAATTTATTTATCAAATTAGGGATTTTGTAGTTTAGAAAAGGAGCTTGAAAAAGACCAACCTAGCTTTAAGAGGAGGCTTCTAATGTAATAAACTTTTCTAACTCTAAACACCATTTTACCACACACTATAATTCTGCACAACCATTCCACTCAAAAACTTTGGTGGTTCATTTTGCAGTGAGTTCTGATTTTTTTAGTTTTGAATTTTGTCATCTTCATGTAAGCTTCTTTCTTGCATTAGGGATAAATATAATCCATATGCCATGGCTAAATTTGATAACCCAATTATAATTTATTTTGCCTCTTTTTACTATCATACCAAATTTAGAAACAAAAAAAAGAAATCAGATTTTGGCAGTGCTGTTATTTTTCTTCATTTATTGGTTTTATTTTATTTTTTTGGTTTTATTGAGTCTGTATTGATAAGTTATTTTGAAGTTTGTCTATTTCCTCTACATTTCCTAATTCATTAATGTGCTACTGTTCATACCCACCCACTAAAACCCACTGCCATCAAGTCGATTCAGAATCATAGCAACCCCCAATGGGTTTCTGAGGCAGTAAATCTTTAGGGAAGTAGATTGCCCAATCTTCCTTCCACAGAGTGGCTGGTGGGTTTGAACTGCCGGCCTTCTGGTTAGCAGTCAAATGCCTTAGGCAATGCACTGATAGAGCTCATAGTATTCTTTATAATCCTTTGTATTTCTGTTGTTGTCATTGTGTGTCATTGAGTCAATTCTGACTCATAATGACCATATTAGAGAGAGTAGAACTGCCTCAAAGATTTTGTAGATTGTAATCATTATGAGAAAAGATAGACAGGTCATTTCCCATGAAATCATTGGTGGGTTTGAACCACCAGCCTTTTGGTTAGCAGCCATGTGCTTAACGATTATGCCTCTGGGCTTGTTCTTATTTCTATAACATTGCATAACTTTCACCTTTTTCATTTCTGACACAATGAATTTGAATTTCCTCTTTTATTTTTCTTCTTTTTATTAAATTAGCTCAAGTTTGTCAAGTAGTTTTATCTTTTCAAATTAGCAGATTTTAGTTTCACCAGTTTCTGTATTGTTTTCTTCTCCATCTCATTAATTTCTACTGTAATCTTTATTATTAACTTTTCTGTTTGATTTAGCTATAGCTTGCTTATTTCTTCCTATGTTTTAAGATGATGGAAGGTTAGGTTTAGATGTAATCTGTGCTGTTTTAACACCTCTTCATTTTGAGAAACAACATTTTGTCATCAGCATATCACAGGTTATTAATACGTCTTCTTCAGAATTTGATACCCTGTCCAGCTTCTCTGATTAATTGCTTAACTTACAGATTTAATAAAGATACATAAAATATACTACCCTGACACATATTTTTTTCTGACTTAAACCACTCATTATCATCTTGTTCTGTTGGATCTACTGCATCTTGGTCTATGTACAAGTTATGTACAAGTTCTGGAATTCCCATTATTTGTAATGTTATTCATAATTTGTTATGATCCACACAGCTGAATTATTTGAGTTTTGATAAAACACAAGTAAAAATCTTTCTGGCATTCTTTACTTTCAGCCAAGATTCATCAAACATCAACAAAGATGTCCCTCATTCCATATCCTTTTCTAAACCCAGCTTGAGTTTCTGGCAGTTCCCTGTTGATGAACTGCAAGAACCATTTTAAAATTATTTCAGCAACATTTTACTTGGATATTTTACAATAATTTCTTCATTCTGTTGGATCACCTTTCTTAGGAAAGACACAAATAAGGACATTTTTAGCCAGTTGGACAGGTAGCTGTCTTCCAAATTTCTTTGAATAGACAATTGAGCACTTCCAGCATTGCATCTGTTTGTTGCTCTATCAATTCCTGGAGCCCTGTTAGTCACCAATTCCTTGAGTGCAGCTTGGGCTTTGTCTTTCAATACCATCAGTTCTTGATTATACCCCACTTCTTGAAATGGTTGGATGTCAAACAATTCTTTTTGGTAAAAATCAAAAGTTGGAAAGAGATATATCAATGCTAATGGCAATCAAAAAAGAGCAGGAAAGGCAATATTAATTTCTGATAAAATTGACTTTAAGACATAAACCACCATAAGAGACAAGGAAGGACATTATGTAATGATTAAAGGATCAAACAAGAAGATATAATGATAATAAATATCTATGGACCCAATGAAACAGCCCCAAAATTCATAAATCAGACTTCAACAGAATTGAAAAGAAAAATAGATGACTCCACAGTAATTGTTCTTTTTGTTGTTAGATACCATAGAGTCATCTCTGACTTATAGTGACACTATACACAGCAGAACAAAACACTGCCCAATCCCGTGCCAGCTCCATGATCCTTGCTATACTTGAGCCCATCGCCACAGCCACTGTGTCAATCCATTTGTTAAGGGATTTCCCCTCTTTTATTGACCATCCACCTTACCTAGCATGACATCCTACTCCAGGGAATGGTCCCTTCTGATAACACAACAAAAGTAGGTGAATGAAGTCTGGCCATTCTCGCTTCCAAGGAGCATTCTGGCTGCACTTGCTCTAGGACAGATTTGTTAGTTCTTTTAGCAGTCCATGGTACTTTCAGCATTCTTTGCCAGCACCACAATTCAAAAGCAACAATTCTTCTTTGGTCTTCCTTATTCATTGCCCAGCTTTCACATGCATATGAGGTGATTGAAAATATCATGGCTTGTGTCAGGCACACCTTAGTCCTCAAGGAGACATCTTTGCTCCTCAGCATTTGAAAGAGATCCTTTTCAGCCAACATTCCCATTGCTATAGGTAGTCTGATGCCCTGACTACTGCTTCCATTGGTGTCAATTGTAGAACCAAACAATGTGAAGTCTTTGACAACTTCAAACTTTTCTCAATTTATCATGATGCTGCTTATAGGTCCAGTTGTGAGGATTTTTTTTTTTTTTTTTTCTTATATTGAGAGGTAATCCACACTGCAGAATGTATTCTTCAACCTTCATCAGGAAGTGCTTCAAATCATTCTCATTTTCAGCAAGCCAATTTGTGTCATCAATGTATCACAGGTTGTTAATGATTCTTCCTCCAATCTTGATGCCAAGTTCTTCATATAGTCTAACTTCTTGGATTATTTGCTCAGCACACATATCGAATAAGTATGGGGAAAGGATACAACCCTGACACACTCCCTTATTGATTTAAACCATGCAGTGTCCCCTTGTTCTGTTAGAACAACAGCCTCCTGGTCTAAGTACATTCTCTTCAGGAGTACAATTAAGTTTTCTGGAATTCCCATTCTTTTCAATGCTATCCACAGTTTGTCATGATCCACACAATCGAATGTTTTTGTATAGTCAATAAAACATAAGTAAACATCTTTCTGGTATTCTTTGTCTTGAGCCAAGATCCTTCTGACATCAGCAATGATATCCCTTGTTCCACATCCTCTTCTGAATTCAGCTTGCACCTCTGGAAGTTCTCTGTCAATATACTTCTGCAACAGTTTTTGGATTATCTTCAGTAAGATTTTACTTGCATGCGATAGTAATTATATTGTTTGAGAATTTCCACATTCTGTGTGCTCATCTTTCTTTGTTGTTGTTAAGTGCTGTTGAGTCGTTTCCGACTCATAGTGACCCCATGCACAGCAGAACGAAACACCGCCCGATCCCACGCCAGCCCCACAATCCCTGCTATACTTGAGCTCAATCTATATGCACCTTTCTTTGGAATGTACAAATCTGGATCTCTTTCAGTCAGTTGGCCAGGTAGCTGTCTTCCAAATATCTAGGCATAACTGAGTGAGTGCCTGCAGCTGGGTATCCATTTATTGAAACATCTCAGTGGGTATTTCATCAATTCCTGGAGCCTTGTTCTTTGCCAATTCTTTCAGTGAAGCTTCAACTTCTTCCTTCAACACCATTGGTTCTTGAACACTTGTCAGCTCCTGAAATGAATGAAGATTGGCCAATTCTTTTTGGTACAGTAACTCTGTGTATTCCTTCTGTCTTCTTTTGATGCTTCCTATGTCATTCAATACTTTGTCCATAGAATCTTTCAATATTGCAACTTAAAGCTTCATTTTCTTCCTCAGTTTGTTCAGCTTGAGAAATGTTCTTCCATTTTGTTTTTCTTATCTAGGTCTTTGCACATTTCATTATAGTAATTGACTTTGTCTGTTCACACTTCTCTTTGAAATCTTCAGTTCTTTTGTCTTGTCATTTCTTCCACTAACTTTAGCTACTCCACTCAAGAACAAATTTCAGAGTCTCTTCTGACATCCATTCTTGTATTTTCTTCTTCTCTTGTCTTTTTAATGATCTCTTGCTTTCTTCATGGATCATGTTCTTGATGCCATCCTACAATGCTTCTGGTTGCCGGTCATTGGTGTTCAATGGATCAAATCCATTCTTTACATGGTCTCTAAATTCAGGAGTGATAAAATCAAGGTCATATTTTAATTCTTGTGGACTTGTTTTAATTTTCTTCAGTTTCAACTTGAACTTGCTTATCAGCAGTTGATAGTTTCTTCCACAATCAGCTCCTTGCCTTGTTTTGGCTGAAGATATTGAGCTTTTCCTTCACCTCCTGCCACAGATGTAGTCAATCTGCTTCCTGTGTACTCCATCTGGTGAAGTCCCCATGTATAGCCACTGTTGGTGTTGTTGAGAAAACATATTTGCAATGAATAAGTTCTTGGTCTTGCAAAATTCTTTCATGTGATCTCCTGCGTTATTTCTGTCACCAAGGCCAAATTTTCCAACTCCTGATGATTCTTCTTTGTTTCCAACTTTTGCCTTCCAGTCACCAATGATAATTAACTCATCTTGATTGCATGTTTGGTCAATATCAGACTGCAGAAGTTGATAAAAATCTTCAATTTCCTCACCTTTGCTTTTGATGGTTGGTGTGTAAATTTGAATAATAGCAGTATTAACCCATCTTCCTTGTAGGCATATGGATATTATCTTATCACTGACAGCATTGTACTTCAGGACAGACCTTGAAATATCCTTTGTGATGATGAATGCCACACCATTCCTCTTCAATATGTCATTCCTGGCATAGTAGATCATATGGTTCTCTGATTCAAAATGGGAAAACTGGTCCATTTCAGCTCACTGATGCCTAAGATATCAATCTTTATATGTTCCATTTTATTTTTACAACTTCCAATTTTCCTAGATTCATACATTGTAAATTCCATGTTCTGTTTATTAATTGATGTTTTTAGCTGTTTCTCCTCAGTTTGAGTCATGCCACGTCAGCAAATGGAGGTCTTGAAAGCTTTACTTTATCCATATCATTAAGATTGGTTCTAATTTGACGAGGCAGTTCTCTCCTAGTCATATTTTGAGAGTGTTCCAACCTGATGGGCTTGTCCTTCTCCTGCACTGCATTGAACGATGTTTCTAGGGTATTCATAAAGTTGCACAATAATGTATCAGTGTTTCTTTGCTATTTATAATGTTTAGCCTGGCCAATTCTTTGAGAGGTGGATGGCCTATTCCTTCTTCCTGGTCTGTCTGTAAGCTGCATTGAAATCTGTGCACCATGTGCAAGCTTACTGGCCTTTGAAACACCGGTGGCACAGCCTCAAGCCTCACAGCAACATGCAAGTCACAACAGTATGACGAACTGACAGACAAGTATGTCTCTCTTAGCTGTTTGAAACCTCTTATCCTTTCCTTTACCTGGATCCCAGACACTCAGTCTAGCATCCCCTGGGTTTTCTTTGTCTTATTTCCTGTCTCTTGGGTGTGGGGCCTGTGTCTCCCCCATTACCTCGATCCCTGCCACTGGAAATGACATTCCCCAGATTTTTTTTTACAGTAAAAGTAGGAGACTTTAATGCACCATTTTCAATGAAAGACAGAACAACTGGAAAGATACTCAACAAAAGTGCAGAAGAACTAAACAGCACAATTCACCAACTTGACCTTGCAGACATCTACAGAGCACATCACCCAACAACAGCACAGTATACATTCTTTTCCAGTGCACATAGAACATGCCTTGTGATAGACCATATGTAAGGTCAAAAAGTAATCTTTAATAAATTAAAAACATTGAAATACAGCAAAGCATCTTCTTAAATCAGAATGCTATAAAATTAGAAACCAACAATAGGAAGATCAATGGGAAAAGATACATGGAAACTGAAAAACACCCTCCTTAGGAATGACTGGGTAATAGAAGAAATGAAAAATGAAATTAAAGAATTGCTTGAATCAAAGGAGAATGAAAGCACAATGTACCACAATTTTTGGGCTATAGCAAAAGCAGTGATCAGAATCCAATTTACAGCAATAAATGTACACACTAAAAAAGAAGAAAGAGCCAAAATCAACACCATAAAGGAACATCTCTAATGAGTAGAAAAAGAAAAGTAAGAAAAACCTACCATTACCGGAAGAAAGAAAATAATAAAGAATTGAGCAGAAATCAATGAAAGAAAAAATAGAAACACAACAGAAAAAAATCAACAAGACCGGAAGTCTGTTTTTTGAAGCAATTAATAAAATTGACAAATCACTGGCAAATTTTATCAAAGGAAAAAAGGGAGCTTGGTTGGTCCTGGTTGAGTGGCTGGGAAGCTAGATGTAGTATTCCCCATGATGAGACTTGTAGTCAACTGCATGGTGAAATTGACTTTGAGCAGCTGAATAGCTGCCTTTGGAATGTGGTCTGCTTCCTGTATACAAGCTGAATCCTTGAGCAATGGTCTCTAGACTATGGCAAGCTTGGACCCTGCATGTAGCTGTGTCATTGTTCAGCAGCCTGCCATGCTCTGCTGACCTTGGGAGTTACAATAGACTTGAATTTATGGTCTGCCATGTGGTTTGGTAACATCAGGACTGTGCCAGTTTATTTGTTGACCTTGAGCTTGTTAGGCTCAGCAGCCAGTAGCTGCCTAAGTGAAAAAAAGTCTTTAACTTCAGTGGGCTGAGAGCAAGAAGCAGAGCTGAAGCCAAGGTCAAGGGGCTTTCACAAAGCCCCTAGAGCCTGGTACTTTGAACTTGGACTTAAAGCCTCCAAACTATCAGAAAATAAACTCCTGTTTATTAAGGCCATCCCATTTGTGGCATATTCCTTTCAGAGCAGCACTAGGTAACCGCAACAAGGAGAGAATACAAATAACATGAATAAGAAACAAATTGGGTGACATCACAACAGAACCAACTAAAATTACAAAAGATAATATCAGGATACTATGAAGAACTGTATTCAAACAAATTTGAAAATCTAGAAGATATGGACAGATTTCTAGAAACACACTATTTACACAAACTAACACAGACTGATGTGGAAAATTTGAACACACACATAACAAAAGAAGACATTGAACAGGTCATAACAAAATTACCAACAAAATAAAAGTCTTGATCCAGACAGTTTCACTGGAAAATTCTACTAAACATTCAGAGAAGAACTGATACCAATCCTACTCAAAGTATTCCAGAACATAGAAAAGGCTGGAATCCCCCCAAATTCACTTTATGAAACAAGCATAACCTTGATATCAAGACTAGGCAAAGGCATCACTCAAAAGGAAAACTACAGACCAATATCTCTCATGAATAGAATATAGATGCAAAAATCTTCAACAAAATCCTGGCCAATAGACTGCAACAACCTATCAAAAAAATAATACATTTTGACCAACTGTGGTTCCTATCAGGTATGAAAGAATGGTTCAACATTAGAAAAAACAATCAAAATCATCCACTACATAAATAAAACAAAGGAAAAGAATCACATGGTCATATCAATTGATGCAGAAAAGACATTTAATAAAATCCCACACCCATTCATGATAAAAAAATCTCAGCAAAATAGGAATAGAAGGGACATTCATCAGCATAATAAAGGTCATCTATGCAAAACCAACAGCCAGCATTATTCTCAATGGGAACAGATTGAAACCATTCCCCTTGTGAACAGAAACCAGACAAGGATGTCCTCTATCACCACTTCTATTCAACATTGTATTGGACATCCTAGTCAGGTTAATAAGCAAGAAGGGGAAAGCAAAGTCATCCAAACTGATGAGGAAGAAGTTGAACTATCCTTATTTACTGATGATGTGATCCTATACCTAAAAAACCTAAGATACTCAGTCAAAAATCTACTGGAACTAATTGAGAGATTTAGCATTGTGGTGGGATACACAATCAACATAAAACCAACATAAATCCAACAAAAATCAGTTGGATTCCTCTACAACAGCAATGAGACTGCTGAAAAAGGAATAAGGAAATCAATGGCATTACAATAGCTACCAAAATATAAAATACTTGTAAATAAATGTTATCAGCTACACAAATGACCCTTAAAGAAAACTCAAAAAACTACTTCAAGAAACCATAAAAGATTGGCATAAATTGAAGAACATCCCATGCTCATGGATAGGAAGATTGAACATTGAGAAAAGGGCAGTTCTACCCAAAGCAATCTATACATTCAATGCAATCCCAATCCAGATCCCATCAACATTCTTCAAGGATATGGAAAAAACAATCATTAACTTTATATGGAAAAGAAAGAGACTTCAGATAAGCAAAGCATTACTGAAGATGAAAAACAAAGTAGGAGATCTTACACTCCTGGATCTCAAAACCTACTACACAGCCAAAAAAGTCAAAACTGCCTGTTATTGGTACAATGACAGACACATAGACCAATGAAACAGAATTGAAAACCCAGAAAGAGATTCATAGACCTATGGTCAGCTTATCTTTGAGAGAGGGTCAAAATCCATTAAATGGGGAAGAGATTGTTAGTTTAACAAATGGTGCTGGCAAAAGTGGATATCCATTTGCAGAAAAATGAAACAAGATCTATACCTGACACCATACACAAAAACTAACTCTACATGGATCAAAGACTTTAATGTGAAAATGAAAACTATCGAGTTCTTCAAGGAAAAACTAAGGGCAAATTTAGGGTAGCATAGTGCCTAAGGCATATGACTGCTAACCAGAAGGTGGTGACTGCACTCCAAAGAAGGAAGACTGGGCAATCTACTTCCGTAGTGATACCATCTTGAAAACCCAAGGAGGGTTTACTATGAGGCGAATCTGACTCAACGGCAGTGAGTTTAATATATGGCATAAATAGACTATTAAGCATGACCCAAAATGTACAAATGGCTAAAGATAAACTAGATGAATGGGACCTTCTGAAAATTAATTTTGTATGTACTTCCAAAGACTTCTTCAAAGCAGTCAAGAGAGAATCTACAGCCTGGAAAAAATATTTGGCAACAACATACCTGACAAGTGATTGATCTCTAAAATTCATAGAAAACTCCAACACCTCAACAACAAAAAAAGAAATAATCCAATTGAAAAAATGGGCATAAGTCATAAATAGACACCTCAACAAACAGGATATTCAGGTGGCCAACAAACACATGAAGAAATTTTCACAATCATTAGCCATTAGAGAGATGCATGTCAAAACAAGAGTGAGATACCATCTTGATCCAGCACTAGTAGCAAAGTTCAACAAGACACAAAATAACAAATGCTGCTGAGGATGCAGAGAGATTGAGACTCTCATGCACTGCTGGTGGAACTCTCGAATGGTACAACCACTGTGGAAAGCAGTATGGCGATTCCTTAAAAATTGGAATTAAAAATAACATTTGACACAGCCATTCCATTACCAAGCATATATCCTAAAGAATTGAGAGCCAAGACAAGAACAGACATCTGAACACCCATGTTCATTGCAGCACTATTTACAATAGCAAAAAGATGGAAACAACCTACGTGCCCATCAATGGAAGAGTGGATAAGCAAACTATGGTACTTAAACTCAATGGAATATTATGCAACCTTAAAGAATATCATAAAATCTACAAAACACACAAAACATGGATGAACTTAGAGAACATTATACTGAGTGAAAGAAGTCAATTGCAGAAGGACAAATAATATATTTGTCTGTTATTGTAAAAAGTCAAGGAAAAGTTCTATAAGGAAGGAAATTTTCTTCATTGGTTACCAGGGGTGATAGGAGAGGGGAGGGAACACTGCTACACAGGTAGAGACAAGTATTGATTTGGGTGAAGAGAAGAGCAATGTACCAAATGGGAGTGATCAACAAGGTAGCATTAAGTAAGAGGAAGACATAGAGAGGTTCATGGGAGGTAGAGACAACAAAGATGATTCCTTTTGCACATACAGTTCTGCATTGTCAGTGATGGCAAACAATGATATTTCAGTGGATAGATGGGTGGACAGGCTGAACTATTAGGTATGTCTATGCAAGGGGGAGTGTGCCCATGATCAAGAATAGAGTTGGCAGACAATGTTTCTACAAGTGTATTTGTATTGTCTGTAAGAATTTCCAAGAATATAGTAGAGCTGACAAGAGGCAAGGTTGTAATCACTTCTCAGCCACAGCCAGCTACCTGGAAGGAGTGAGTTGTTGGACCTGTGGGCTCGGGACCATAGTCACCGGGGAACTCAAGCTCAATTGGCATAATATACTACACAAAAACATTGTTCCACATCTTACTTTGGAGAATAATGACTGAGATCTTAAAAGCTTATAAGCAGCCATGCAACGATGGGTCTCTCCTCATCCAGAGGAAAGAAGAATGAAGAAAACCAAAGACGGGTGCACCATGTAATCCTCAGGCTATACGATTATGAGACTAAATGAGCTAGATTGTTAGATGGTGTCTGATATCACTGTTAACCACTTGGAAGGGGTTCTATGTAGGAAACCCTGGATAGAGTGGGAGAACAATGTGGAACAAAACTCAAAATCATTAAAAGAAAAGAAAAGGACCAGGTTTGCTGGTCCTATAAAGTCTGGTGAAAACCTTGAGAGTATGGCCCCTAGCTGTCCTTCAGGTCTGGAATTGAACCCACTCCTGTGGCTTCCAGCCAAACAAGAGATAGGCATATGAGCTGAACATTTACATTAGGTGGATACACTCCTTGGAGAGATCAATCATGGGAGAATAAAAGGGCTGTGCATGCACAGGGAGACAACTCACAGGGAAGGAATGCATGGGAGGGAAGGACACAGGGAAGAGGTAACTATGTTGAGGATGTGGGGAGAAAGCTTTGGTGTTGTGGGAAATTTCAGTCAATGTCATGAGACAAAGTGTATGTGAAGTGCTGTATGGAAAAATAATTCGCTCTGTAAACTTTCATCCAAGTCACAATTAAAAAATCAAAAAGAAAGATTCCATGGACAACTAGAATAATTAGAAAATCTGTCTTGGAGGAGTACAGCAAGAATGTTCTTTAAAAGAGAGAATGGCAGATTCGGCAAGATGGCAGACTAGGCAGAAAGAGTGCACAGACCCTCTCTTCAACAAGGAAAGGGAAACCAATTAACACAGACACAGAAGATAATCTTGGACCCCTGAGCCTTGAAGGGAAGGATATACAAGTGGACTAAACCCCAACTAGCAGAAGAATGTGCATGAAAATACCAAAAAAGGAGACAGACAGAGCTGCAGTCTGGCAGCGATTCTAAGCGATCCTAACGGCACAGCAAAGACAGCTTGGAGATTCCCGAGTGGTGGCAGGACCTAAGAATTAACCTAAAAATCACACTGCTAGCCAGTGACTGCATGGAAGACTGTGCACGGTGGCTGGAGAACAAACAGAGAAGGT
>NW_006921773.1:2485242-2486682 GCF_000298275.1 Orycteropus afer afer | reverse complement strand
TTCTCCTGCAGAGATCCCCTTCAGTAAGGGTCAGCAAGACCTTCTCTGAACCCAGACCCTTGCTTAGCTCCCTTGTATTCCCAATTCTCCATTCTTCATTCCTATATCTGTTTCTCAGATGCACTACTTCATTAAGTCCCAAGTGCATTATTCTTGTTCTTAGGCCCTGCTACCAGAGAATCCAACCTACCTTACCTATCATATTGAATTATTGGGAATATTACTTGAATTAATTCATTTAAAAACTTTAGAACTATATCTGACACGTTGTAAGCACTCAATAAATGTTAGCTATTATTTTACTTACTGATACTACTTAAAGGGAAGAAAATCATAGGCAATTTAAAGAAGGTAATTTGTTCAATTTGACCAATAGATGACAGCCTAGATGAAATTAAGTACAAGCCACTCCAGTGAATTAATCTGTTAACAAATCATTGATCATTTGTATTAATTAATCAATTTCAAATGTATCTTGATCAATAGATGAATATTACTTTCTTTAAGAGTAGAATAAGGAAGTGCAAAATGAAAAATAAAAACTAGTAGGTTGTTTTCAGCAAAGTATTATGAAACTTTGGAAAGAATCCTATGTTCAGAATGCGTTGGTGGGTTGAGGTCTGTGTATCTAAACAACTCATTGCCATGGAGTAGGATCTGACACATAGCAACCCCCCTCACCCCTGCGTTTCTGAAGCAGTATCACTACGGAAGTAGGTTGCCCAACCTTCCTTCCGAGGAGTGGCTGGTGGATTTGAACTGCCAGCTTTCTGGTTACCAGTCAAGACCTCAGGCACTACTGCACCAGAGTCCCCAAGGTCTGTGTATGTTGTTGTTGTTGTTAAGTGCCATCAAGTCGTTTCCGACTCATAGCGACCCCATGCACAGCAGAACGGAACACTGCCCATTCCCGCACCAGCCCCACAATCCCTGATATACTTGAGCCCATTATTGCAGTCATCGTGTCAATCCATCTCGTTGAAGGGCTCCCCCTCTTTGTTGACCCTCCACCCTACCAAGCATGACATCCTTCTCCAGGGAATTGTCCCTGCTTACAACATGACCAAAATAGGTGAGACGAAGTCTGGCCATTCTTGCTTCCAAGGAACATTCTGGCTGAACTGCCTCCAGGAGAGATCTGTTAGTTCTTTTAGCAGTCCATGGTACTTTCAGCATTCTTCAACAGCACCACAATAAAAAGCATCAACTCTTCTTTGGTCTTCCTTATCCATTGTCCAGCTGCATGTCACCACATGCATATGAGGTGATTGGAAATATCATGGTTTGTGTAAGGTGCACCTCAGTCCTCAAGGAGATGTCCTTGCTCCTCAGCACTTGATAAAGTTCCTTCACAATTGACTTTCCCAAAGCTACATGTCGTCTAATGTCCTGACTGCTGCTTCTGTTGGCATCGATTGTAGAACCAAGCAACGTGAATTC
>NW_006921773.1:2477936-2482665 GCF_000298275.1 Orycteropus afer afer | reverse complement strand
GGTAATGTACCAAACAGTGTTTCTTTGCTATTCATAAGGTTTTCCCTGGCCAATTCTTTGAGAAGTGGATGGTCTCTTCCTTCTTCCTAGTCTGTCTCAGTCTATAAGACATCTCCATGTCACCACAGTAGGAAAAACCGACAGACAAGTTTATCTTGCTGTTGGAGACCTCTCATATCACCCCCACCTGGGTCCCTGTGTCTGACTGTTCCTCTGTCTGGCTTCCTGGCCTTTCTTCTGCTCTTCTGGCCTGCTGCTTTGGGTGTCCCGGAGTTGTCTCTCTTCACCTGTATCCCTGGGGCTTACTGCTCTTCTGTCCGGGTCCATGTGTATAGTAACATATATAACATAGAATCTATACAAGGAAAGGAAGATTGGTCAATCTACTTCCACAGTGATGCTGCCTGGGAGATCCAAGGAAGGGTCACTATGAGTGAGGTCCCACTCCATGGCAGTGAGTTTGGTTTTGGTTTTAGTCTATACACATTATATTACTATGTTTCACATTAATACCACAATAAAATGTGTGGGGGAAAAAAAAAAAAACATAATTTAAGACCTCTCTGCATATTGAAATAATATATAATAGGGTGAAAATGGACTGAGAAACACAAGTTGATAAATTTTTGTTATTTTTTTTTTTAAACTGTGATAACCGACATAGGAAGACATAGGAGATGACTAGTGAGTAAACTTAATGCTTTCAGAAAAGTCATCTATTGAAGTTCCAGGTGTTATTAATGGAATATTATCCATTAGAGTACCATTAATTTTTTATCAAAAGGTAATGATTTTAATGTCAAAATGGAGTCAATAGTTTTCATGTTTTGTGAAAGGCCACATGAAAGCCTGAAATAAACTTATGTTTTAGTACAACCAAATTTCATAATTAAATAAACCATTTAATTTTATGTCAGATAAATAGCAAAGTCATACTCTGTGTAAATGTAATTAATGATTATTAAATCACTATTTATTCTCTCGAGTAATATGATTTTATGCTATCACATTTTTAAGGGGAAAATTTTAAATAATTAGATTCATTTTATATGTCATAGAAATCATAATTGAAGGATAACAAATTTTAAAACTATTAATAATTTTCAGTTTCCTAAAAACAGTCATGGCACACACACAAAAATATGGTAATAACTTCATAATATCCAGAGGCTTAGACAGTAGCCACAGAACTAGGGGAACATTTCCCATAATAATTACCTTTGTAAGTGTTAGTATGATAGCAATGGAAGATATTCCAGCTTCAAATACTGATTCTTGATTTCCTTCTTCATTACCTACCAGTGAAGAAATCAGTCTGGTTGCTTGGAAATACCCATTGAGTGGAAACTCAGGCACGATTACTGAACTTCTGGATAAGATTACCACTTAGATACTCAAGTACTCAATTTGCAATATTATTGAGGGACATTATGTTCCATTATGATAAATTAACACACTTGACCCGATTTAATTCCATTTATTAAAAAATCAGTATTTGGCGGAGATTATTTTTGTTTGCACGTCTACTGTTTATTTTCCTATTGTATCATTTTTAACACATTTTGAGTGGTGTTTTTCAGCTTTGAGTGACCAAATGTCACAGTTTTTGTGTTTTCGCTTTCACAATGAACTTTTTCTTGAATTTCTAATGTTTTTTTTCTGTTTGACCTATTTTTTTTTTATTATTATTTTTATCTTTTAATGTCAGGACTATTCTTATTAAAAGAATGATGAATTTCAGATGGCATTCTCATATGCAGCTAAAAGGATTTTTTCAATTAACATTTCATTTTAGAAATGTTTTAGATTTACAGGCAAGTTGAAAAGGAAGCACAGAGAGATCACATATACCCAACAGCTAGTTCCTCCTATTATTAACATTTTACTTGATATATTATGTTTGTCATAATTAATAGACCAATACTAATATGTTATCATTTACTATAATTCATACTTTATTCAAATGTTCTTCATTTTCATCTTAGGTCTTTTTTCTATTTCTGTATCTCATCCAGGATACCAAATTACATTGAGACATCTATCCCTTTAGGTTCCTCTTGGGTGTGACAGTTTCTCAAACTATTTGTTTTTGATGAGCTTGACAATTTTGAAGCATATTGACCAAGTATTTTATAGAATGGTGCTTAGTTGATATAATCTGATGCTTTCTTAGATTCAATTTATGTAATTTTTGAGGTAAGACAACAGAGGCAAACTACCATTCTTGTTACATAATCTAATAGAAAGTATGCATACTACAATGTTATGATTATTAATCACTGTTCATGTTACTCTTTGGCTGGAGGTAGTGTTTGTGAGGTATGCCCACTGTAAAATTAGTCTTTTCCCCTTATTCCGTACTATTCTTCCTCTCTTCTATACTTTCCCTCATCTTCCATATTTTTGTCACTGCACAGCTCACACTTTGGAAGTTAGGAGCTAAGCTGTTCTCTCTACAAAATTGTATGAAATATTTGCCATTCTTTTGAATGGGCAATTTGTCTCTTCTACAATATTTAATTATTTATTCAGTCACTATGAACTCATGAATATTTATTCAGTAATTTGTGTTATATTCCAATATTATGTTGTTTATTTTGTTGATCACATTGTTCTAGCTTTGGCTATTAACAGCTCTATTGGTTCCTGTAGATTGCCCCAGCTTTTTCTGACTCACACAGCTGCAGGGGTTGACAAGCCCAAAATTGACAGGCAGTATAGCAGGCTCTGGTAGCGTAGTGCCTAAGGCACTTGACTGCTAACCAGAAGGCTGGCAGTTCAAACACACCAGCCACTCCCCGGAAGGAAGATGGGGCAACCTACTTCCATAGTGATACTGCCTTGAAAACCCAAGGAGGGGTCACTATGAGTCGGGGCCGACTCGATGGCACATAACAACAAAAACAATAGGAGTAGAATCACTGGATCATATTGTAACTCCATATTTAATATTTGAAAACAAAAGTCCTCCTCTACAATTCTACCTTTACTTTTTTCCAATCTATTTTAAATTAAGCATCCAAGATCATATATATATTTTTTAAATATAAATAGAACATCTTTTTCTTGCACTCAGTGTTCTTTGTAGGACAGCTGAGTCTAGAGTGGGCAGCATGAGATAAAGCTTTTGGCTGATGCAAGATAGTTCCTGTCCAATATGCTCACACATTTCTACCTCTTAATTTATTAGAAGTGTGTAGCAAGTTGGACCACTTGTCTGCTTCTCAAACTGGCATACTTCCACTTTTTTTTAAAGCTTGCAGTAGGGATACCCTTATAAGGAGACACATTTCTGGGGATCCATATTAAAACAAAGTAAGTTGGAAAAAAAATTATTCTATGCCAACATGAAAGGTGCATTAAAACACAATTAGTAAGATTAAAATTTGCTTCCCTACATCTCCAGCAAGAGTAAGGCATCTCCACTATCCTACAACTCTCCTTGATTAATGACTTCTGTCTGCTACTCTAAGCAAGTCATGGCAGGAAATGTTCCTCTAGATTCTCTCTCACGCACCCTAGAGCAGCCCTCAAGTGAACCTTTGGGTAAATTTGCTCTTCCCTCAAAATGTCTGCCATACATCTTAGAGAAATTCTTTCAAACATTCTTTAGACATAAGGCATTTTAAATTGTACTATTCCTGTGTAAAAAAATTATCCAAAATTCAGCAGCATAAACAACTAATTTGTTATATTAACTGATTCTGATAACAGGAATTTATACAGGGAACAACAGAGGTGGTGTTTTCCCTGCTCCTTTATGTCTGGATCCTCAGCAGGAAAGACTAAAAGGATGAGATTGACTCTGAAGGTTATTCACTCCCATGTATAGCATCTAGGTGGGAATGATTTCAAATCTACAGCTCACCTATCATGTGATGTTGAGTTGATTCCAACTCACACTGACCACATGTGACAGAACTTCCCCCTTAGGGTTTTCTTAGCTATAGTCTTTATGGAAGCAGATTGTCAGGTCTTTCTTATGCCAAACCACTGGATGAGTGTAACTACCAAACTTTAGCTTAAACATTGTGTCACCTAGTCTCCTTCTAGGGATGCTGACTAGAACTATATGTAGCTTCTTCATATTGCTTGACTTCTTCACAGCATGGCAGACTCAGGCTGGTCTTATTTATGGTTTATCATTCTAATCACAAGTGTTACTGCCAAACAAAACAAAAGCTGTTTCCCTTATCATGATCCAGGCTCAGGACTCACATAGCATCATTTAATCCATGATAATCAAAGCAGCTACAAGCCTGCCCAGATTTGCAAATGATTGTTATAGGAAAGGAGTGTCAAAGGATTGGGGAAATTTGTTTCAAAACCTTCTCAGCACTCTTTCTTCCCAGGTCTGTACTGATACAGTTCCTCTTCCCACATAGTTTTATATTTTATTGATCATTGTTGCGAAATTTGGGAGATTAGAGTGCAGGAGTAGTTACAAAGTCATACTTGACAGTGAGGTTTACTTGGAAATCTCACTTACCCTATTTCCTTTGCAGAAAGAAGTAGAAATGAAAAGATTTTTATGAATGAAATGATGTTTATGAATACTGTTATCATTTCCTTTGTTGCTGTTGTTTTAGTGTTTGCTGAGTATTTGTGCTTGTTCTCTTTTTTATTGTGATATGAAGGTTTATCATTTTTCTTTGAGGTTACCTTATGATTTATAATTTTCTCCTCAAGTTTAGAACAGTCCATTCTATCTTGCAACTCTCTTAACTTC